>NW_010339278.1:79305-83100 GCF_000700745.2 Antrostomus carolinensis
ACTGTGCTTTATGTTTTTGAAGAATTACTATTATTATTATTATCATTATTGTTGTTATTATTATCATTACTATTGTTATTCCAAGACCACACTAAAACTGCTCTTCTGATACTATGACCATTGTCATAGGCCTAGTACATATTTGGAAAGCATACTGCAACACAAATGATATCCAAAGGAATGAGAGAGGATGACACAATCCAAATACACAAGAAGACCTGTGTTTCCTTTACTATGAAAGGCAGCAGGATCTAACATAAGAACATTTCCTTTCAGACTTTTCCCCAATCTCCTCAAACAAATCTCAACTATAAGGTAAGAAAAGGCAGCAATTAACTCCATTCTACAACATAGAGTCTTAAGGAAATGTTATTTTCTGTGTTGAGAAAGGAAGGGCAACAGACCAAAAAATGGCCAGAGGATGCTCTGGGGTGATTCGTAGCACGGCATGGGAGTAGTGGTGTTTGCTATTTTCCACAGTCATGTGGAAAGCCAGTTACATTTGCATCTCATAAGACAAACCAAATCAGGCACAAGTATAGTTTTGAAAGTCTCAGTTTGATTTTGTAAGTATATGGTATTTCATCAGTTTTTGCATAGGAGGCCTTTTATCTTCAAAATACAGATCATCATCTCAAACCCCAGTGACAGACTGTGGTTCAAAGTTTAGAACATATCTTTTCTTCCTTACCAATAAAGTAACTTTTTATTTTCTGTTATAGCTAGGTTTTCACATAAAGGTTGGAGTCATTTCTATTTTGAAATTTGTCCACTTCTGGTTTTTTAAGGCTTTTTCTCAGAGATATCTTTAAAAATGGTTTTTGGTTGTTTTTTTTTAAATGCCATGAAACAGTACATAAAATGTAATAAGAATTGTTAGCTATTTTATTGGAAACAAAATTATAGCTGTGATTTTTTTTTTTTAATATGAAGAATAAATCACCTTCAATTTTAGAAGCAAAAATAACATAGGCTTCATCTATCCTGCCTTTGGCAGGGAGATGAACTAGTTCTGTTTATCTTCTGTAGTCAAAGGATCATCCAACTCTGTTCAAAAAGTCTGTGGACTATCTTGTCTCCAACTCTTATTCAACAGCTAGGCAAGAGGGGTAATAAATAAAATACTTCACATTTAGAGTAAACTGTACTCTAATATTTAAATATATATATATATATATCTTAATTTCAATTCAGTAATTACAAATATAGGTTCCCATCTGTGTCTGCCGGCAGGTACTGACTGCAGTGGGAAGCCAGGTCCCGATTATGCAGCCTGCAGGTATTGACAGCAGGTTTTGCCTCTTCCTGCTGGGTGGCGTTCAATAACAATTGGGACACAGCTCCTGATGATGCCTGCTAGCTGGCACAAGCAGCAGTCCTTCTGCAGACAGCAGGTTTTATATAATCTCATGAGTTATACTGGATCAGATTAACCTTCAGAGGTCCTTTCCAGAACTGTTTTCTAAAATAGTATGATATGACTTGCAATAAATTTCAGGCATGTCAACAGGATTTTAGGAGAGGCTTTGTTTTAAAAGATGCTAATGAGCTCTGCTGATAGATTATCCCACCAGAGAGTAGAGAATGGATTTATTATGTCAGCTGGAGACTTTCTGGAAAAGTTATATAAATTTAAGAGCTCTGCAAATTATCCTCTACTGCTACCCTGAGAAACAACCATTGAAAGAATAAGTTGTGTAGGAGCCTCTCATGATGACTACAGAAAAGTCTATCCATGCTCACCTCACCATCAAAAAAACATGTTGCACCAGATCACTGGTGATGTGATGGCTGATGAAGGCCTATTCAGTATTTCAGTGACTGGAATTAACTTCACAAAGTCAGTAAGAGCTGAAGTGTGAGGGTGGCAGGGGGAATACAGGTGTTCCGGCTCTGCTTCCCCTTTTATCTGCCATAGGTTTTGTCATGGAGCCCTTAACCCAAAAGGTGGCAGGGGGTCAGCTTGAATTGAGTAAATGCTAATGTGTTTCCTACATTGGTGGAGCTGATAAAAAGCATGCTTACACTCAGTGTCCTGAAGCAAATACATACGAATCCAGATAGTTTTTAATTCTGCTTACTGTAGTTTGGACTCTAAAGAACAGATGTTCTTGATGGAGGGTACAGTGTTGGTTTTTGCTTCTTTTCTGAATGACAATCAGCAACAATCTTCCCTCAATTAAATGTGATCAGCTTCCTCTTTTCCAGATATGAAAGTTCTGCAAAAACTGACACAGTTGAGACAACTGGACTAAATGCTCTCCTCTGGTCCATGATTTCAAGACAGCTAATAAGCTTGATTCTTCAGAACATGGTCATAGAATAATAAGCAAAATTTGCATCCAGCTCTTTGTCAGTGGTATCTCTGTCTTAAAAGTCACTGAAGGGTCAGGATTTATTCAACAGAATATATGGCTCTCAGCAGTTGAATCAAGTGTTTCTTCAGTTATGAGCCTGAAATATAGCAGGAAAATCTTCTGATAATGGAAAGTAACAGACAGCAGGTTTTATATAATCTCATTCCAAATGATAGGATAGTAGACAGCAGTATTTGAAAGTAGGAATTGTGAGGCAAGATGGAGTATTATATTTTTCCAAGTTGGTAAAACAGTTTCCAATGAAGGCATTAGCAGTAGCTCATGATACTTCTAACTAGGCCAAATAAACAGTGTCTTTTATTGCAAGGTGAAAACCATAAATGGCAGAAAGATTTCCATCTTGTAATAATTCTGTACCTCAGTCAAAACCAAAAATTTAAAACAGAGGCCCCATTATTGCAATAACGCTTCAGTTTTCTGTCAGTTTGGACTAAACAATGTTGTTACATAGTATAAAATTATATGTAGACCTATCATAAAAGTATTCAACTGTTAATTGACTCCTGTCTTAATGAAGTTGTATAATTTTAAGGGACAAACCACACAACTAGAGCTTATTGAACAGTTGCATGGACAAGAGAAACTTGCCAGACTTTTTGAAGCTCTGAACTTGTATTTCAAGATAAAAGGAAGCATTGATCTGAAGAAAAAGGTTTTGTTCAAAATTGAGACTGTAAATATAATTTTCATGTAATTTACTTTAGAATATCAACTACAAATGTACAGTGTTTGAATTTTATAGTTCTGAAGAAAATTTGTTGTTCTTGAGTTAAAATTCACTTTCAAAAGAAAATGGCAGACATTTGCTTTGTGATTTCCAAATTATAATTTAATTTTTAAAATTAATTCATCTATATTTATTTATGTTATATATTTATTTTATATGTTTCAGCTTTTAAGATTTCAATTCTCATTATTTCCCGCAGGAATTAATTTAGTTTTGTTTTAAATTCTTACAATTTAATTACTGGAAAATACGTTAAATTACATAGATGAAATAAAAAACAATGGTCTTTAATACGTTACAAACTTTGGGTAGCTGAATGAACAGTTGTATCTTGGATAAAGACTAAGGTTATGAGACTAACACAAAGGACATATATAGTCATTAAATATGTCCAGTCATTAACTACTGGAATTGGTATAAAGTTCAGTGGTATCTGAGCCTCTCTAAAGATTAGAAATGCTCTTTTTCTTAGTTATTTGCATATTGACATAACAAAATCATTGTATTGAAAGTTTTTCTCATAAAGTAAAAGAACTAATTAGATACACTGACTGTGAGCAGGTTGCAGGTTATAGATGGATATAGGTTATAGACTCAATCAAGTTTCTTCTGGGGTTGATATACATATCAAGTTATTTCCAGGGCTATGATTTCTGGCCAGCTGTCAGTTTTGTGCAGGCTTTAAATGAT
>NW_010339278.1:83130-151436 GCF_000700745.2 Antrostomus carolinensis
TAGAAGTGAGGCTCATTTTACTGTTAAAAAAAGTCCAGTCTTAAATTGTCTTACTTCTTCAAAAAGACATTCCCAGAGTGCTTCAATCAAGTATTGAAATTTCCTTCTTTCCTTCCTTGCAAGTCTTCTTCTAGCAGCGGTTGCCTACAGTCTGAAAACACATCACGTAACTAAACTCATATACCGCTACTGGCTGTAATTGTCTTGGAAGACTTATGATGCTTAATAATAATTACATGAATTACAAAAGATTTGTAGTAACTCAGTTAAAAGACTGTTACTCAAAAACTGTCAAGAATTTTCCAGAAGAATTTGGTGTCTGTCCTTTTTATTCATTGTGGTCAAGTTCAAGACAATCCTTGAGGGCATTTACTTTCACATGTATAAAATAATCGTTAACTATTTTGAAAGCAGTAGAAATCAGAGGCAGTTAAGTTCCATAAATATAACAAGTATTTATCTCGCTGAGTTCAGAAAAGAAGCAGGTGGAATGTATTTCTAGTATTATTAAGCATTACAACTTGTTTAAAAGCTCCTGAATTTGCAGTGCAGTGTACCTCAATCACACATTGTATATTATTCCCCCGTCTCATTAGAGCTTTCAAGGAGAAAGCCATCCTTACTTCTACAAGCTACTAGTATGTCTGCCAATGCAATTTATGGTTCAGAAGTGACCATTAACTCCTACTCCTTTAAAAGATATTTTCTCTTAGAGACCTTGACAGGTTAGACATAGGACAAAAGTGTAGTTTATTGACTTCTGATTGAAGAAGATGGAAAAGTAGTCTACTAAAAAAACCCCACAAAGTAACAAAAATAAAGCTTGAATTATGTATACTGTAAGGTAATAAACAAGATGTCCTAACTACTAAATCCTCCCATGAGCATATATTGTTATTTATTACTTGTATTACCTGGAGAAGTTAAGGAAGGAGTAGGGCCCTGTTGTGCTTAATGCTGTATGGCCAGAACAAAAGCATATTTGTCTGAGAGAATTTACCAAACACATTAAACCATATATTCATAATCCTAACTCTATCATATATTTAAAATGTTAGTCACATCAATCATGATGTGACTGATCTAACCTTGGACTGAAAGGGTTGTCAAGTATTGGAACAGGCTGCCCAGGGAAGTGGTGGAGTCACCATCCCTGGAGGTATTTAAAGGATGGTAGATGTGGTACCGTACCTGGGGACATGCTTTAGTGGTGAACTTGGCAATGCTAGGTTTATGGTTTGACTAGATGATCGTAATGATCTTTTCCAGCCAAACTATTCTATGATTCTATGATTATTACCTATCAAAATGAATATGTACCTCACCTCTCAAAGCAACTTTTGCATTCTATTCATACCCACAGACCCTAAACAAGATTGGGGAAGCAATGTGCTGCCCCTGCACTGTGCCAGAGCATTAGCATGTCAGGAGTCAAGAGAAGCAAAATGAGTGGCTAAGCATCCCAGAGCAGAGCAGGCAGAGAAAGTGCAGCCTTCCTTCCAGATCAGTTCTCTGCTGTCTAGATCACTGTGACAGCATTGAAGCCTTGCTTGGTCCAACACTCATTTCGTCAAGCCGCACTTGCTCATGGTAGTGGTCCTACTCATTCCAGTTTGACAGACTGCTGCCAGCATACCATTTAGTTATAAATATTTGCAGTATCTGGCTTTATTCATGACTAAATAAGTTTAGTTATGAAAAAATGTGATTGATACTTAAAGGGACACTAATTTTAACGGTACATTTTCTATTGTATTTCTACTGTTGTCAATGGGAATAAGATTAGATCTTGTTTCAGCTCCAGCCCAGAGAACATGACTTCATTGCTGAGTTACAGCCACTAACATGTGGGATATTTACAGCACGGGGATATTTACAGCATGTAGTGATATTTCTAAAGACAAATACAGAAAAATAGTAATAGACAAATAAAATATTATAGAGTACACAGTTTGATAAAGGTATGAAGCCTGAAACACTTAATCTGATCCACTTTCACTGGGAAAGGTTTAATTGTGTTTTCAATCACATCACACTGCCTCCCTGTGTTTCTTTGTTCCCTAGCATAGGACTGTTCAGACTTTTCCATAGAGAAGTCCAAAAATTCATTGTCTTGCAAACAGTCTAATTTATATACTGGATGAGATGGTGAATACAGCCAGTCTAATACTTTTTGTATTATGGCTTTGCTATCTCTTCAATTTCATTATGTCATTAATTTCTAGTGAAATGGAGATGTAGATTTAAAGGAATGTTCAAAAAACTGGGATAGGAAATGACGTCTTACCCTCTTTTCTCATTTAAAACAGAGTTTTGGCAACCTTGGTAAAAATGTCAAATAAAAAATTGAAACTATTTCCAATGAAAGGTTTAATCAAAGGTTTGAAATTAACCAATAGGAAAGTCAGAACATTTATACTCTGCTACTGTTATGTGACATCTCAAAAGTACAAATTAAATGTCAGAAAATAATTGATTTTCCCATCTTGGTACTGACAGCTGCTTAATTTCTTTGATATTAAATATAGTATTAAAGTCATAGGAAACCCACAAAAGCTCCTTAACTATCAGAGAGATTTCTTTTTCTATTTTCTTTGCTTTCCTCCATTCTTTCTGAGCAGTAAATGGGAAACCACAAATCCCACAAATCATGAAAGATCCATACAGATCTTGAATATTGAAGCTCTTGTTCCTGTGTCCCAACTCAGGGGCATGCAGGAGAAACAATCCTAACTTCACCTGCAGAATGGCTGAGCGATTGCTGCTGAGGAAAGAGGTCTTGGAGTTATAGAAGTTGTCTCCCTGAAAACAAAACAAAACAAAACAAAACAAAACAAAAAATCCCACAGCTCAGCACTCAGTAATGAGCAAAAAACATTAAGAGAGGGAGAGGAGCAATCATTATTACACCATGTATGAGTCCATGGTGCTATTCCAAACAAAAAACCACTATACCTTCCTCCCTCCCCTTTTTGGTTTGTTTTTGGTTTGGTTTTTTTTTGTTTTTTTTTTTTTTTAAAGTGATATGAGAACCTGAAAGTTACCTGAAAGTAGGATGATCAGAGGTGTGGAACAAGGAATAACTAGATGCTTTTCAGTCTGGGACAGATGACTGATGAGGGATATGATAAAACTCCATAAAATCAGAGTAGTATGGAAAAGGCAATTAGGGAACAATTATTCACTGTTTTTCATAATATGAGAAAAATGGGCATCAGATGATATTGTCAGATAGCAAGTTAAAATCAAACAATACATAATAGTACATAATAGTAGCTAACTATTTCTGAGGGGGCTGTAGATAATAGAATTTGCATGGATTCAGAAAGCAATTAGACAAACTCATGAAATCCACCAAGAACTACCTCAGATTATATCTGACTGCAGGTGACTGAGGGATGGAATATTATAATAGAGAAGCATCACTGGATATCTGTCTTGTTGTTACACTCTCCTAAGCATCTGCTACTGGGCTCTGTACTATAGTGACTTCTGGTCTGAATAAATAATACTATTATTAGATATTAGATGGTGCTTCCAGAAAATACGGCCATGTTCGAATCCTCCTGTTAGGATTTTCCTTTTCTTTTTTCTTTATGTATGAGATGGAGATTACCCACAACTTCACTCAAAGCCATGGTGATGATGTGCAACACACCTGAAGACCAGTCTCCAAGGTGTCGTTTAAAGGGATTTTATACATAGCTACACCAAAACTTGGGTTTTTGTGCTAGACACAAAGGACCACCTCAGTTATGTTGTGTTTTTCAATTAATTCACGATAGCAAATCAGATATGGATTAACCAAGGTAAGGAAAGAACAGGTACAAAGAATCCAAAGAGAACAGATTTTTTCCTTCCCATTTTAGTTACTGTCTCTGGAGGGTTTTGACATCCAGTGATGTTGCATTGCAGCTGCCCCCAAACATATCAGATGTCAGAGATCTATCAGAGACACCCAGAGGTGGTTTTTTTTTCAAATGGTATAGATTCTCCTCCAATACTTTTAACAATGTTTTTCTGGTCAGTTGATCCAGGACATCCAAACTCTTGAAACTAAAAGAGAAAGCTTGTTGGAGTTGTTGAACTAACCCTTTGGATTTGTAAATTTGGTTGGTGCCTTTCCCTTCTCCCCTCCAGTTGGTGCCTCGCTGGTGTTCTTGTGTTACTACTGCAATACTCATCTCTCATGTTGGCCTTGCTCATAATCTACCACATCATGTATATCATAGAATGGCTTGGGTTGGAAAGGACCTTAAAGATCATCTCGTTCCAATCCCCCTGCTGTGGGCAGGGTTGCCAAGCACTAGATCAGGCTGCCCAGGGCCCCATCCAACCTGGCCTTGAATGTTCCCAGGGATGGGCATCCACAACTTCTCTGGGCAACCTGTTCCAGTGCCTCACCACCCTCTGGGTGAAAAGTTTCCTCCTCATATCTAACTAAATCTCCCCTCTCTTAGTTTAAAACCATTTCCCCTTGTCCTATCACTATCTGCCCATGAAAAAGTCACTCCCCTTCCTGTTTATAAGCTCCCTTCAAGTACTGGAAGGCTGCAATGAGGTCTCCTTGGAGCCTTCTCTTCTCCAAGCTAAACAAGCCCAGCTCCCTCAACCTTTCCCCATAAGAGAGGTGCTCCAGCCCTCTGATCATCTTCGTGCCTCTCCTCTGGACCTGCTCCAACAGCTCTACATCTTTTGGCTCCAGGCCTGGATGCAATACTCCAGATGGAGCCTCACAAGGGCAGAGTAGAAGGGGACAATCACCTCCCTCACCCTGCTGTCCACCCCACTTTAGATGCAGCCCAGGGTACACTTGGCCTTCCAGGCTGCAATCGTACACTGCTGGTTCATATCTTCAAGTACAGACGGTACTAGGCCCAATGCTTTTCAGTGAATGAGCAGTGCAAAACACGTTATATTTTAATTCAATCACTGTAAGTGTACAGAGTTGGAGAAAATCCTCACTTCCAACATTTTATCTCTTCTTGCTGTAATCTGTCCTCATTTCTCACTTCTTCCACCTCCCTTCTACTTTGGCTTGTATTTTTAGTATTATTTGGTAGCAAAGAAGGAAAATACTGAGAGTGTGTAATTTAAATTAGAGAGTGTGCTGTGCAACATTTTCATTGAAACGACAGGAAAAAACTTAGCTGTGTGGAGTATAAGATCAGAACACTACCAAATCCTGTCATTACATCTTACCTTTCTTTTCCTCTAGTGCAATAAAGCAGATGTCCTGAATTTATAAAACAGAGTTGAAACTGTCTGTACCAAAAGAAAAACACAAACAGTACAAGGCTCTTTTCCTATTCCTACATTTTGCTTCATGTTTTTATAGTATTTCATCTATATTTCTTAAAATAATTCTGATGATACAATATAATAAGGTTGCCCTGTTCTTCCACTTCCTTTTACAATGCTTCCCTGAATAGTAATGGGAATTTACTTACTGGCTTGAGAAACGGGTCCAAAAGCTATATTAAATTTTTCAGTGTCTGAAATGATATACAAAATGCTGGAGATTAAGTTTCTTTGAATTACAGAAAAATATAGCAGTTATGCCTTCTCTTGCCTATAAAATATTCCATGCCTGTCTTTGGAGACCAGAAAAGGCTGAAGTTTGTAAGCCTTTTGCCTCATTGGTAAATAGAAATAAATAAACTAAATAAAGCACACCACGAGAGCCCACTCCATCATTCCTAAATCCACTTTCTCTATGAACAGGCAGGTGTTTGCTCCATATACTCTGTCAGGCTAAACATACTGCACTCTAAAAAAGTTCATACCCTAAATATACTGTAATAATCGAAACACAAACTGAGCAGAAAAACACAATCCAAATTTTGCTGACTTTTTCAGATAGATATATATTCTGCACAGCAGCACAATTTCACCAGTCTTTTCAATATAACTAGGAGAAAGATATTGGGCAACAAGCCGTGTTCAGTTTGGTGTCACAGTGGTAGCCTCATGGTCCCCATAAAATGTTCTTCCTCCCAATATGTAGCAAAGGAATCAAAGCTTCTGTATGTCACCAGTTGCCAGCTGCTGGTTCAATTGTTTGGAGCCTTCATGAGCGATTACGTATTCAAAGTTGTAAGCCCAATATGGAACAACTCAGGATGAAAGAAACAGAAAATTTTTCTTGTGTTGCCCCTCACGCTATGTGGTGTGCCACTTAGTCATTGCTGATTATTTGAATTCATACCTTTGTATCTTTTTAACTCACTGCCACATACACATTTCTTATACTCTGTCCAACTTTGTTGCAGCTTTTTATGTCTCATCATATTTTCTTGCAATTCATCACTCTAGCTTCCAGCAGTCTAATCAGATGCCATGTAACTGAATTTAACACAACAGAATGTATAAAAATTTTTTTTTTCAAAATATTTTCATCTGCCAGTATGTGAGGTACTGAGCCATGAATCTGTGCATAATAGGGAAATAGAAGCTGGTTGCCCAATGAAGTACGTCTGCTGTTTGTGAATTAATAAGCAGATCTCTCCAAAGTAAAACAGTATTTCAATTTACAAACATTTGCTGTAGCTATTGGCATGCTATTGCTTCATATTTCTGGTATTCACAGATCTTCAAGCCATTACCAAAGACATGTGTCAAACATCTCCTTTGTGAAAGGCAGTGATACTGGTAGTCCACAGTTTAGCTGTCCTTTTATTTCTATGAACTTCCATTTTTTCTTTGTTAATTTTTTTCTTGTTTTTGACATTGCTATACCAAAATGAAGAGGTAATCCCTGTTCCAAAGGAATACATTAGGTGCAGTGCACAAATCAGCTATACTTCATTACCTTTGATGACACCAAGCTGAGTGGTGCAGTTGACACACCTGAGGGATGGGATACCATCCCTGAACAAACTCAAAAAGTGAGCCCATGTGAACCTCATGAGGTTCAACAAGGCCAAGTGCAAGGTCCTTCACCTGGGTTGGGGCAATGCCCAGTATCAATACAGGCTGGGGGATGAAGACACTGAGAGCAGCCTTGCGGAGAAGGACATGGGGGGATACTAGTGGATGAAAAGCTGGACATGCGCTGGCAATGTGCACTTGCTGCCCAGAAGGCCAACCATATTCTGAGCTGCATCAAAAGAAGTGTGGACAGCAGGTCAAGGAAGGTGATTCTGCCCCCTACTCTGCTCTAGTGCGACCCCATCTAGAATACTGCATCCAGTTCTAGAGTCCTGAATACAAGAAAAACAAGGATCTGTTGGAGCGGGTCCAGAGGAGGGCCACAAAAAAGATCAGAGGGCTGGAACTCCTCTCCTATGAAGAAAAGCTGAGAGAGTTGGGGTTGCTCAGCCTGGAGAAGAGAAGGCTCTGAGGACACCTTATTGTGGCCTTTCAATACTTAAAGGGGGCCTATAAGAAAGACGGGGACAGAGTTTTTAGGAGGACCTGTAGCGATAGAACAAGGAGTAATGGTTTTAAACTGAATGAGGGTAGATTTAGACTAGATGTAAGGAAGAAATTTTTTTTACAGTGAGAGTGGTGAAACACTGGCACAGGTTGCTCAGAGAGGTGATAGAAGCCTCATCCCTGAAAACATTCAGGGTCAGGCTGTATGGGGCTCTGAGCAACTTGATCCAGTTGATGTCCCTGCTTACTGCAGGGGAGTTGGACCAGATGATCTTTAAAGGTCCCTTCCAACCCAAATCATTCTATGATTATATGAAAAATGCAAATTATGGAGTGACTGCATATATATGCAGCTGTAGATAAGTAGTGTCCCCTGAACCTGTTTTATCTTATATTCAGCTTTAAAATTAGAGTCTTCAGCACAAATAGCAATGCTCTGTGCCACTGCGCCTGCTAAAACACATTTACTTCCAGCAACAAACAATAGGAAAACTCCATGTGGCACTTTGATTACACAAGGAACCCAAATCACTAAAGAGATGCAACATCACAAATAAGTATTTGTAAAGGTTTGTCAGCTCCAATGAAGTTACACTTTCCTAGACTGCTTTTTCCATGCATCTCTGCAATTACTTCACAGAAAAAGGATGATGCTGCTAAAGTGATGAAACCTTAATATAACCTTTTCAGCAAGAGATAAAATGTATTGATTGGTGACTGCTGAAGGACATTATTAAGCAGTTCAATGTTTGATTTTATTTCTTCTTTTTTTCTTTCCTTTTTTCTTATTTATTATTTGGTTGCCCAGCAGGCATCTCTGTACTGACTGACCCTGCCAGTTCAACTATTAAAGAATTTATCTCTCTGAGGAGGCCTGATGTAAACATGATAATCTGTTTGGCGGCCCTTATGATGGCCTATGAATAAAACATACAACAACACAGTTTGAGCTGAAGAGCTTAGTATCTGTTACCAAAGAGAATGTTTGGAAGCTCCCTGATGGCTCGACCGTTCTGAATCCCAAAGGTCACCTACTTCATGCTCTGGCTAACCCACTCAGACTACCCATAAAAGGTGTAGTTAACTATTTTTGCCTGCCAGCAGCTATTTTTTTAATGACTTATTAAAAAGGAACTAATGCAAGAGACTGGAGATTTCAATTGCATATCCGTCCATGAGACAAGATAAGGGATTTTCTTCAAGCCAAGATAGTGCTTTTTGGGAGAAAAACAACAATGAAAGAAAGAAAGAAACAAAAAACATTTATTTTCTTTAGGAAAGATCTTAAATTCCTTATACAAGTGTTAATAGCCACTTGAGCTTAAATATAGAATGCAGGCAAAAGTATGGCTGTTGAACTCACAAAATGTGTTGCTCAGATGCATTGTATTTGTGAACTACTTTAAATAAGTGAACCTTTTCCTTTGATTACCTGTTGAAACCAGGGAACTCTGATTCATAGTCCTTTCTACCCACAAGGCTGAGACTCACATCTTGGCAAGTTAAAGAGGCAAAACCTGTTCCTAGTTCTTAGGGTGGATAAAGCCAGTGTGGAATTGTTTAATGTGACCTTTCCAGCACAAGAGAACTGTTGTTTTTCTATTTTCAAGTTTGTTTTTAAAACCTAGTAATTTAAAAAATGCTTATAACACACTTTTTTTTTTTCCTGGAAAACTCTCCCTTTATGTAGAAGCTTTGGCTATTAATCCTTTAATTATGTTCCTGCATATATTTAATTTTTGATCTTCTGTACTAGGAACCATAAAATGTACATTTTATACAAAGGCTGTTTTATGCTACTGCCTAACAGCTGCTATTGGCCAAACAACTTTCCAGGGACTGTCTCTTGTCCATCAACAGTTCTCTTTTCAGCAGAAAACAGTACACTGTGCAGAGCACTTTTTACCCTGTAGCTTCCTTATTTCTTGTTAGTTGTTATCAGATACAACTTACTCCTTCATGGTAGTAATGTCTACATAAAACCAAAGAAAGAATAAATAAGTTAAATATATTATGAGGTTGAGGGGGAGTTTAGCAAATTCAGGACAACAGTTTGTGAAAGTGAAAAGTTATTTGAATAATCAGTGCAACACAGTAAATGAATGTCAAGGAAATGCCTAGTTTAAAATAAATAAAATTAATGCCTAACTAAAACTGGTTTTGATCATCTTCCTGATGAGTCTAATTTATTATATGAGATATTTCTGATGTTAAAACTCTCCAATTAGTATTTTAGCTGTACAACCTTTTATTCCAGGTTTTGCTTTTAGGAACACACATTAATACAGAAAAGCTCTAACTCCAAAGCTTACAAAGGTAATTATTTTTAATAAAATGATGCACTCTCCATCACAGGAATCTTTAAAAAAAGATTGGACAAACATCTGTTGACAATTACAGAAAGCATAGTGGATCCCACCTTGGGTAGAGGGTTGGACTAGATGAGTTGTAAAGGTCCTTCTTAATCCTATTTTTAAATCATAATTTTCTAACATCAGTGTGACACTTATAGCTATATGGAAATACATTACTTTCATTTTCATTCTGAGACATAACTCAGGCTTAAAGTTAGAACTCCATAGATCCACCAACAGTGAAAGCTACTTTTATAAACCAGCAGAGTTGGAATGTGACTCTGCAGAAAATAGATGACATTTTATATGCTGTCAGCAGCAGTAAAGCAAAAAGAAAAGAAAATGGAAGATAGAGAAATTGTTTCCATTAGTCTGACCCAATGCAAGTAATGTTGTAGGCTGGTTTAAGATGAGACATCCCACTTCACAGCAATCACATGTGGCTCTTGCAGCTAGATTTGAAAGGAGTTTCCGTGCTCATGGACAATTAGTGGGCTGCAGATTATTTCCTTGTTTGTGAAGTTTCTTAGCATCATACTAGTAAGACTGAAAAATGAAATCTACTTAATAATTAATGTTTTTTAAAAAAAATTTGAAGTGAAGGAAAAAAACCAATAGATTTCATGCTTATCATAACACACCTTAAAAGAAATAATTCAGCTCACTTAGAGTTTATAGTATCTGACAACTGTCTTCAGTGTCTTTCGCTTCTACATATTAATATAGGATCCATGATGTAGCAGAGCATTTTTGTGAGGACTGTCATGAGGTGCTTCAGTGATATTTTGAGACATAGCAGATTTCCTGAGTATATATTAAAGTCAAGGTAGAAGTAAAAATTTCATGGAACAGAAGAGCAGTGGGGTTTTCGATGAGGTATGAACAGCTGTCACCTTTGAAATTTCCCTCTCCAAATCACTTTCAGCTCTGAATATGCTTTACACAGGCTGAATGATTACGATTCTGGTGCCAGATATCTAACTACTAATGTTAGCCATGAACTGCTGCAGGGAACTGACACTTAATGAAACTATTTAATGAGCATCTTTTTTTCCAGCAAGCAAATTAGGTTTTGAAAATTGAAGAGAATCTATCTGAAATCTAAGAAAACAGTACTGAGTGAAAACATTAGATATAAATTAGGGAATATTCACTTAGGACTAGAGTCTTGTTCTTCAGATACACTCTGTAGTGTCAGATTCAAAGTGCCCAACAGTGACAGGAAATTTACTGGTGGTATATGCCAAAGGAAACCACAGTTCCTCTGGATTACATTTTGATCAGGCAAGCCTCTATACAAGACATTACATGAGCAGTCAGGCCACCTCCACTGCCTAATGCAAAAATAGGGAACAGGCACAAGAGGTCTCTTTGTGCTTATTGTGCACTCAGGAGGTTTTGTCTGAAGTCATGTCAGCTCTTTCCAGCCCTTTTCCAGTTTTGTGTGTCCCATCCAGTACAATTTCCAGTGTTACACACTCAATTTACAGGACATTAACAGTTATTTCTCTCTATCATAAAAAATATTAAATACCACTAGAGATTTTACTGGAAGCTTTATGATAACTGTTAGCCTATGGTGAACTTACATGGTCCATACATGAAAGGCAAGAAGACTTGCTAACATGTCAGAAGCAGCCTGACCAAGATTATTTGAGTCCTACCTACACACGTGCAGTGGCCAACGCCCCAAAGCCATGTATTAAGTACTTTTTTACAGACACATGACCGTGTGGACAATTAATGGGATGTTTACTTCAGAGTAACCTGGATGAGGTGTCTATACAAACCTTTATGGAAAATTGCTATTACCTTATATAAACCATCCTTGTTATGTGATCTACACAACTGGATTTTTGGCTGTTTTTTCCAATGTTGACAACAACTATTCAGTTTTACATACTTAAACTGAGAAAAATAATATCCAGTCTTTAGATCTGGCTGGGAAAACACCACCTGCAAAATATAAATCTGAGAATACAACTATAGTGAGTACTATGAACACCTGATAATGTTTTATTTTAAAAGTACAGTACTTTTCTTTCTGTGGTCTTCTTTCTAAAAACCAGAACTGTTTATGAAAAACCTAAAACTTGAAATAATTCTGTCACAAATTATTTTGTTCTTTTTATGAGGAAAGCACTGTTTCGTTTTTTTTTTTTTGCCCTTCTTCTTGAATAGACTTAACATCAATATAGCTGTTTTGTCTAACTTCAGCTTCTTGAAGTGAACACCTTATCATGCCAGAAAACTTTTTTTTTTTTTTCCATGCACCTGCACAATGATTAATGGAGGTACAACCCTGCAAATAGCATTTGGCAGTTAACAGCTGCTACCAGCACTCTGGAGAGTGCACAGAACCTTGCAAAATTAGAGCCTCTGATTTGTTCTCCTCTAAAAAGCCAAACAGAACTCCTGTGTCATGTGTGAGGTGTAGATTGTGCATCATAATTTCAAGTATGCTCTTTACTTCTTTGTGTAAGAGTGACAAGTTCAAAGCCAGCTGATATATTACAACAAAAGACTTCTCAGAAAAGTGTCAGCACACACCTGGAGGATATTTCCAACATAAGCAGAAAAATTTAAAGCAATCACATTAAAATAAACTAAAAAAGTTGCAGTATGAAACATAACTAACTGGCATTCCTCAGCCAAGATGAAAGCACCCAGTTAGTCTCAAAATAAAATATATAAAAGATAACAATATAAATGATAACTAGGACAACAGCACCGAATTATCCCTTCTTGCCAGTTGCCAGCTCAGTATTGAAGCCGCAGCTATACTTCTTTGGAGTGAATGACCTTATTGACCTACACCTGTGTCAGAGCAGTTGGTAGCAGCTAGTAAATGACGGTCAGGCTTTCTGATTACATGAGGCATGTATGACCAAGTCTTGGATTTACTATGTACTCAGTAGTGAACGTTCAAGGTGAGCTTCAAAAGAAAACTAGAGCTATTCTTCTTGACCCTAAAGTGACCTGTAATATCATTGGCCACAGCAGCACACTAGACAAGATACAAAGAAAACTCATATATAGATTGTGATAACTTATTTAAACTAAATATCTTCAGGCCACAAATTCAGCATATGAAGGTTCTCTAGAAAGCTAGAAAGTTTAGTTTTGGCACCAATTTGGTTCCCATCAATTCATCAAAGACTTATTGACCTAGATCTTCAAGTGGGTTTACATATGCTTCCAATATTCATTTAGCCTCAAGGAATTTGTAATTACCAAGGGACTGAAGGGAATGTGAATGCTGATGTAAGTGCCAGAGGTGACTATCTCAAGGAATAATAGACTAAAGCCAAGTTAATCTAGTTTTGATCTAGCACAGCTACATTGTGAGATTTCTGTGCCAAGCCTTCTTATGACTGTTGCTATGGCAGATGTTACATACATATTAGATACTGATGTCAAACTTGTGTTGGACTCCCTCTGTGTCTGCACATTGCTGGCTCAAGAAGATCTAGCTGTTTTGTATTAAACCTGGGCCTTCTTGTCTTGCTATACAGATTGCTATAAATAAGCACTGTTGTTTATTCAGGTCAAAGTGTGGCCATTCGCAAACAGCTTATGCTTTCCTGTTCTTACTGATCCCTAACAGTGGTAGTAAGGTTGGAGAGAAAACCAGCTCTGTGCATTTGTAGACATCTCACTCAGGCTCTGAAGCTTTTTATGGTTTATTAAATAAATGGATTTAATGTATGTGCTGGCCCTCTGTTCCTTCTTCTTTATCTTATACCTTTGAAGTACTCTCAGTGCTAGCTGTCAACTAAGAAAAAAAATATCAGTCAGACTAATGAATAGGCCCAAAGTTTCCCTCTCTATTATTCTCCCCCGAGAAAAGGCTATGGCATATTGTTGAGGCAGTACAATCCAGACTTACTATTCTTCTCATTCACTCTCAGCTAAAAAAAGCTTGCACCAAATTGCAGATTAGTAGAGCATCTGAGAACAACTACTTGTCAAGAAGAGAAAGTCAGACTAAAGATTTGGCCACGGAATCTTTCAGAAGGGAAAGGAAGAAACTCTGCTTGTGAGATCAAATTCACAAAATGTGTCTGCTAAGGAATTTGTGCCAAAGGGGCAATGGTAAGACACTGAGCTACAAAAGGAAGCCAAGGACTGGAGACACTGAAAGGAGAGGCGTCCCACTGTGGAATGACTGGAATGCCCCGAAAGGGAAGACTCTGTATTGACCATCTTACTTCATCTGCATGTCAAAAGCAGCTTCTGCCATATAGAAACATACTGCTGCTGAGAAAAATACTGTGATAAACAAAGCACTGGAGGCCGTGCCGTTGTTCTGTTCATCCACTGTTTTCAGGACAGGTATATAGCATGAAATAGCATGTCTTTCAGGAAATCCCATGCACAAAAGGGATAATGAAACTAAACAATAAGGGTCACTTTATAGTGATTGATTCTACCAGAAGTAGGAGTAAAGCTTACTAATGTACCATCACATTTTTTAACCGCTAAGTCCCAAAAAATTAGATATGATTTTTCAAATTATCCTACAGAATTATTTCACAGAATTCTCCAAGCAAGCTCAAAAGTATTTGAGTCCAAGCAGGATAATACATTCCCTAAAGAACAGCTTACACAAGTTAACAGGTATTTTTTGTTCAGCAAGGAGGAAAGACGCTGGTAAACAGACAACCATGGAAAAATGTGCCATTGCCTGAATTGTTCAAACATTTACTACACACTTTGTGATTTTTGTCATTCTGCCTTCCAGTTATATCCACTCACATTAATTAGTTCTTTTCCATTTCATACCATGTCATATAGATTGAAATTGTGAGAGAATACAGAGTAATTCCAAAGCAAGTACTCTTTAAGTAAGTCATTTGGGACAAAACTCTTCATTTTTCACTTATCAGTTCTGCTTCTCTTTCGGCTTTTCAGGGCCTTGAACTGACCCCATTAGATAGGATCTTTGTCACTGGCTTTAACAAGAAAGTTATCCTCGAAAAGCAATGGCTTTTCAACATGTCTGCTAAGGAGCTTTATAGGGTTCAATATAAGGGAGTTGATGCTGTTAATGAAAGAATCAGTAGCAAATTGATCAATGAACCATCAGCACAGACATAGTTTTGTACCTATTTCACCCATATTTCTGTCTAAAGGGTAAATCTGTCGTAGGGATCACTTAATTTCCACTCAAGGTTTCTGGTGCGAAATAGATAGGTATAGATATAGGTTTTCAACTAAACAAATTCAAGTGTCTTGAAACTAATAATTCATTTTGTGTAGTTAAAAGGCAAATATATTTGTCAAGATCTTTAACTAGAACTGAAGAAAAAAATTGCCTTTCAAATTCAAATGTCTTAAGCTTCACTTAGTGGAAAGACAGTAAGCAAATTTACAGTTGTTTCAATGTGGTTCAAATCCTATAACCAATGCTAATAAGAAGAAAAAAAGCTTTGTACTTGAGGTAGGTTAACATAAGATATAATTCTGTCTGCAACATCTTTTTTCCCTCCCCAAAACAAAAACATATTAAAGAAATAGAAACTGTGAGTTCAGAAATAAGGATTATATTAATTATTTTGAAAGCAGAGAACATTACATAATCTAATGACTGATTCTATATGTTACTTTTAGAGTACTGAAAGCTGTGGTATAATCAGCTGCTGCACTATACAAACTTTCCTGAAAGTGAAGCTTGAGAAAGCAGATTTTCCAAACACAATCCCACAAAGGTAAGACAACTAATACTTAGCATGTTTGGTGGGCATTACAGATGTATCTCGTATGGTACTCATTTGAGAACTATCATTATCAGCAATAAGGCACCATGGCTGCTAGAAGAGTCAACAACATGGTACTATATAAAATGGCATCTCTGAGACTGTTAATTTTAGAGGCTGATTTTAGATAAAAAGTCAGGCATGAGCTCAGGAGACAATGCATTTGATGTGATTTAAATCATTAAAGATTTAAAATACTCCTACTCTTGGTGAGAATTTCCAGGCTTTAACATTTCAGAATAAATTCTAACCACAGATTATATTTGTTTCTTATAAATGAGACCCAGTTTGCTAGTCATCTAAGTTCTGAATTACGCAGAATCTATCTTTGCCATCATCTTGTAGTAGATTCTTGCATGATTAAACCAACATTTATCCCTGAACTACCACATTCTGCCAGGGGCTTTTCAAACTCAGAAGGCCAACTGAGGTTGGGTTTAAACCATATGCAGGGTCAGTTGGAAACCTTTCCTTGGATTTGTGACGCTCACTGTGTCTCAGTTTGACGCACAGAATATTAGGCAGCAACACAAGACTAGTAGCATATGCCTGACACGTCCACGCATGTGAAATGCCTGGGCTAAATCCAAACTTGCTATTAGTGAATTCACCTCCTCTTACCTTCAGTGCAGCCACACTCACACAGCCAGGTGGGAAATTGTCCCAGGGCATTAAAACTTTCTAGGCAATAAGACAAATCTTTAAAAAGAGGCAATTTGTTAGTAATAAGATAGCCAAGATATCGAAGCAAAGGATATTTTGTATTGGATATGTTGTTGTTAGCTGAACTAAAGCAAATAAGACAGACTTAAGGTAAAAGAGGAATCTGGGAATGGTTGTTTGTTTGTTGGGGTTTTTTTTAAAGTTATCAGTCATTAGACAGAGACAAAAAAAATCACAGTGGGAGACTTGTAAAATGGTTCTTGCAATCCTCAAGGGCATTTCTTTCAATCTTTCAACAACAGAACTGGTCTATATCATAAGTCTTATTTATAAAGGGGCTTTCAGGCAATTTCACACTGCTTTTCTCTGATGCCGCCCAAAAAAACATGTAAACCCGAGGGATTAGTAGTGACTTAGAGGGAAAATAGTGTAAAGTTACAAGATGAACTCAACCAGTGCAGCTGGCTTGATGCACTGTTCCCTTGGGCTACTGCAATGAATGAAACTTAGATAAGTGCCCCAGTCCACTCCCACACCACCAGTGTACTGATTCTTTTGTTATATTGTGCAATAGAATTACCTGGTCTCAAGGGGCCGTCAAGTCTTTAATGGCCTGTAGTGTGGAGAGAGGAGTTCACTATCTAGGAGCTGAGAGTTAAACCTACTTTTATATTTCTTTTTTGGCAGTAACAATCGGGCAGCACAGTAAACAAAATGTCTACTCAGGCACTGCAGTTGGTAGGCTATTTTGATTCAATTATTTTTATGTTATAATATCTTAGCATGCGAAGTAAATTGTGACATTAATTATCCATTAGGGGTCTGTCCTGAGTTACAGGTATTGATTATATTGTGTTGCAACTGCTTAATGACACTGTACATTCCAGAGCCTTGTTTTGATAATATATTTTCTCATTTATTAAATTTTATCTGCAGAGGAGCTATCAAATACACAACATATGTTTTCATCTTTTGTTTACTATATTAACTATATTACTATATTAACTAACTTATATCTAGTTAATCCACTTTACATTTAAATTGTTACTAAAAGGCATATGTAAGCAACTGTTTCTGTAAACACAGCGAATGAAAACCAACACAAATTTCACTTCAAGTCACTTAAGTCTTCAATAGGCACAAGCTCTATTTTTAAATGAAGGTCTTAAAAACTCATCATCTCTGGAAAAATAAAGTCTATAAAGCTCACTCCCATTTGCTACATGAAACACTGATTCATTTTAGGTATGTTGCATTTACAGTTGCGCGGACACTTTTGACAGTTCATATGTTGCAATATCACAGAATCACAGAATGTTGGGGATTGGAAGGGACCTCAAAAGATCATCTAGTCCAATCCCATCAATACTTATTTTCTTGTCAGAAAGAAGTATAGTGAAAAAGGGTAGGAATATATATTTAGACCCTCCTACTGTTGAGTCAATAGCAATATTGTCTGTCATTTCAAAGTTGGAATTGGAAGGTTTTTTAATAGCTCTGTAGTCCTTGTGATCTACGTTCTAATGTTCCTACTCATTCTGTTAGTGAGTAAAAGGCTATTGAGGGTGGATAAGAGTAGAGTTTTGCTTAGTAAATAGTACATGATCAGACTTACTCCTTTCCCACTGAAGTGCCGTGAGGATTAATTTGCTAATGTCAGTGCAGCACTTTGAAGACATAATAAAGAAAATAAAGTTACTCTGGTGATGAGTGTCACAGAAGTGTCTATAAATGAATAAAGTGCTGTCTAAGTACTAAGTATTACTATGATTACTGCCTGCATTTGCAAAGAAGTGGTTAAATACAGTGGGTTGTGGGTGTAACATTACATTTTAAATTGATCTATTTTTGAGATTACTTATCAGCATGATTAGTGTGATAATAATTACATTTATCATTAATAATACATTTTTGAAAAGTTAGGCAAAAAAAGCTAACAAGTTTGATTTTGATTTTGCCAGAAATGCACAGCGCTTTCCAAAAGCAATCTGTGGAACTTGTCTCTGGAATGCAGCTGTGTAAGATTTCACTAACATCTTGCAGGTGGAGCCTAATTTTAGTTCAGCCTTGAGAAGGGGGAATTGTTTTCTCTGATATGCACAGCACCATAACAGCAGCAAAGCAGGTGGAGCTTTAGACAAGTACTTGTTTACTTTCCTGTTAAAAAAAAACAACACAGATGATTCATATCGTTAATCATACAATTTCAATTTGACTTTAACAAGTCTAACAAAATAGTCTGGAGCACATTTGACCTACTGATTCTCAAACGTGGAACAAACCCAACAGAATGGAAAATGTTCAGAAAATGAGCATTCAATCCTAAAAATAGTGGAGAAGGAGCTGGTAAATGATGGGAAGGAAAATTTAGAAATACATCTGCTCAGTCACAAAGAGTGAGCTGCAGAATCAGTCTCAACAATTTCTCTGTCAGATTCAGCAGTCTCTTACTAGGACTCTGAAATTAACTTTTTGTAGAGCTTTGAGATTCTTGAGCTGCAAAATATGGCAATGAACCAGAAGACAAAAGCTAAGCAGCAACTTGCTGCTTTAAATCAAATTGCTAAAATAAATTCAGTATAATAAATCTTATTCATTTATTTTTGACCAATTTATGCTTTAAGCTCATGAAAATTCCTTATTAACTGTATGATAAATAACTGGTGGCTTTTTAATCAATTTTTATGCAACTTCTTAGTTTGTACATGGCATGGAAGAGTAATCCCATAGTGTCCATGGGGTAAACAGTGTATTCTTTGGCTGGAAAGGCTATTTTGCTGCACAGATTTCTTTTCTAGGCTTCCACATTTTGGATTAATGTACTAGATATATTGAGGTTTTCAATTTATTGTCTTGAAAACCCAAGGGTCCTTTCTAGGTCTATGTTCTGGATTTTTTTATGTGGTAGATTGTGGAGTTGTTGATTGCACACATGCTGTATCTGGTTCTTCTTTTCAGATGGCATTAACTGTGATTTTTACACCTCAGGTTAACTTTATGCATTGTACTTATTTAAAGTTATTCATCGTAAAGTTAGTTCAAGGTAAGGTTTTACAGGTCTACTGCAGAAAAAACAGTTGTGCTCTAGGTCATGTATCCCCTGTAAGGAATTCATGGCTACTTGATGAGACAATCTGCAGCTCTCTCTTTGATTTCTAATAGTTCATTTAAAATTAACTGAGTGGACATGAGCTGGATCCAGCAAAAGACTATTGGTTTATGTGTTGTTATTTCCAAGCATCCTTTTGGGGATTTCATACACTTACTACCCTTGACTATATAGACCATGTCTTCCAAACATCTCTTAATGAACAAGAAGAGATGAAAATTTGTCTCCAAAGTTTTTGGTAATTTCTGAAGAAGCATAAGCTGCTTCTGCATTAACAATCAGGTGGGCTTATTAAAGGTCTATGTTCAAAGTTCTTTTCTTTTGTTTCAGACAGACAGGGCATATCTAAATAATTCCTGAGAAGGGCAATAATTTACTTAATCAATTAGGTGATCATCTATTTATGTCTTCATAACAGTGATAACAACATAATACTTTTTATCAAATGATCCCATTCTGCTTATTGTTTTTTTTCAAATGGCTCAGCCACCTCAGAAATGCAGCATGCTGTGGACCATAATGGCACAGACTGTTGACTTCTCTCCAAGTAATTCTAGTATGAAATGGATTTGTAATGACATGCCTGTGAAGCTCAGATATGGTGAACAGGGCTCATCTCATCTTATATCTCACCTTATCTTAGGTGAGGTCTTCCAGACATCAGAATGGAAGAGCTTCTTATACTGAAGGCATGTTTTCTTCAGTTGTATCTGTCATCTCCTTCTGTATGTACAGGGCCTGTGTGATGGGTCAGCAAAGACATCTGGGCATCAGTGACTGACCTCTAGTCTCATTTCTATATATTGTATATTCCAATCATGCAATTGCCTTAGAATGAGGTGTGTGCTAATCTGAAGTGATCCTGTTTATGGATATTTGTGAAGGAAGACCTAACAAGAATTAGCAGACTAAGAACATGAGTTCACTGGCATTTTTGAGAAAGCACTAATACCCCAGGATGAATTTTGTGGTCAAAATCCTGTTCTTACTCTGCCACTGAAACTGTGCTGGCACAATGGTAGGGACAATTTATCACTGATGTTGAATGTCTTCTTCTGAAATATTTAATGGAGATTATAGAATTTTTAGCCAGTACCCTAAAACTGAGCTTTCAAAACCGCCAAGAATGATATTTCCAGTGTTGAAGAAGGAAAGTTGCACAATAATTCCCTTTACCCTATCATTTTTTGGTATTGATTTATGTCTTCCCTGGGAGCAAACTCCAGCTACATGTGTAAAAACTTTGCTCCCTCAACTGGAGTACTAGCAATGTTGGTGCTTAAACCCAGATAGATTAGCACTGTAGATATGGCTCAAAGAATGTTATTGCCATGCTATAATAAACAAGAAACTCCACAAAATAATGTTTGTTTCTAGCACTATCTGAACCGCAGCAGTACTGGTAAGGATGAAATTCAGATTGTTGACAGAGACAAGTCTTTGGGCCTGGCATGTCCAAGCAGAGAACAGAAGTATGTGAATATACTGTCGTATTTGAAAAGAAGCCAACATTTAGAAAAGTATGATCTAGGATTAGTTTTTGCCTTTGCCTAGTTTTAGTGTTTCTTTAATTTAATGGAGACTCACAGAATATATGGCCATTGCTTAAGTTTTAAAACATTAACAAAAGCATTCAAAATATCCTTACTGCTTAAGTTCAATTGATTCTGCAATATTTGCCAAGTCTATATTTATCCCCCTGTTATTTCTGATGTCTTCAGTTTCTGTTAACTCAAAGTAAGTTTTTCTAGCATTTCCATGCTTTTACTATATCAAAGCAATTTGAGCTGACACGTCTTGTTCTGATTTACATTTTTTGTAAGTGATGGAAATGGACCTCAAATCCAGAAGAAGGAGCTGAACATGCTCAACACTGAAGGGATGAGCATAACAGCCACAATGGTGTTTCAATTCAAGCTGAAGAAAGTGGGTTTTGTTCTTCTCATGGTATTTTAGCACTTTCTGTGCCAACCAAGGGAAGATAAGTTACTATGTTGATTAATATTGTTAGCATACAGAAGTCCTCCTTCTGAACCAATGTTTTCCAGTGTAAATCATGGTAACTCATTTCAAGCTATGCATTGGTATGATATCCAACCAAGCCTTTTGTCATTACTGCCACAGTTAACTGTATTTGGCAAACAAGAACTCTCAGGGGAACTTAGAGCTTGTACTTTACAAAAATAATGGTGGTGTGTCATAGACTTTTTCCCAGCACCTCACATTAAAAGTAATTTTAAAAGACCATATCCTTCCTTTAAATTGTTGACAAGGACAAAAGTAATCAGTAAATGCAATGCTGCAAAGAAATAAGTTATCATGGCAGCACTAATGGGGGGGAATATCGTTTTTCATTTTCCTTTTTTGAACAACATCAGCTACTTTATCAGGATATCCATTTGTGTATTTCTCTTTTGTCATATTTTGAAGGAATTGACTCTGACATTTCCTAGGGCCAGGTTATGTGGAGAAAAAAAGATCTGATCCTACTCAGGAGTGTGCTTTCTAGTTTAGTGGGAGAGATAGAGAATTTTTTTAAACTGTTGGTGTCCCTTGCTATGGTAAATCTACTGGTATAAATAGGAGAAGCTCTCAGGGAGTGTCTCTCCACCAAGAGCAGTCCATGACTCCAAGGAAATAAAGTCATAAACTCTGTAGGAGTACTTTAGTTCTATAGTTGAAGACGCATTCTATATGAAATTTTGAAAATGCAAAATACCAGTGGACTTGATTATATTATTTTCCATTTCTGATGGTTATCGGAGAATGGTTTTATTGCAAACTCATTTGTGAGATAAAAGATCCCTATAATATTTACATTTCTCAGAGGAGATCTCTGGTGAAAAATTGTATTAAAAAAGGACTTCTTTCAGCCAAATTACAAAACCAAAGCAGAAGACTTTATTGTGAAAGAGGCTGCAACTCAGCACTGCCCCAGAAATCAGCATTTATGGATCTGTGCTGCAAAGAACTGTCTCTGCTACAGTTCCACTCTATTTGACAAGGATTCCTAAAATCTTAATCAGATCTAACTGTCAGCTCTTCTGCTCTTCTTCCCCAGTTCCCTATTCTTGATAGGCAAGAGCACGCCTTTTAAAAATAAAAAGCCATTTCAGGGAAAAAGAGAAAGAGAAGTTTTAAATTAACATTGAAATTGTCAGAGACTAATTGTATGTTAGCATCAAACACTGTTAATGTTGTTGTTGGGTTTTGTGTTTTATAAGTTTTCTGTAACCCCTAATCAAACATGGGTGAGTATCTGTTGAAACAATGTATGTAATTTGTTTACATTGTTAGTTGAGATAATTACAAAGCAAGCACAATGGAAATAACTGGTTTCTTACTTTTATGTGGAAAGTGTCGGGGTGGGGGGAAGAACTCAACAACTAACCAGCGGTTGTCAGCTGCTCTCTAAAATATTGCCTAATTTACAGTTGTTGCATATTAGCATTGCTAAGAATGCTAGGGACATAAAGTGTCATGTTGAATATAGGGTGATGACTTCATACTAGAGCAAGTCTGGGGATATGACCAGTTTGCAGTCACAGAGAAATCAGCTTTAATTAATTTGAGTGCCAGCGCTGTGTATAATTACACAGCATGAGAGTTTGCATGCAAATTCTAAAATGCTGATTGTTGAAATACTTGCACTTACTTATTAATACATTGGGACTAAGCAACCCTGGGCTGTAAGCAAGGTATAGAAAGAACACACAGTGCTGTCAGGGTAATTTGCACTGCCCTATAGATAGCAAGCAGAATTCAGATAGTGCTGTTTCTTAAGTGATAAGCATAACATATTAGTCATTCTTGTGGGTGACATATCTTGTAGCCCACTCTCAGTGTGCAACTAAAACAAGATGATCTATTATTATTAAAATTGTCAGAAACATAACAGCAGGATTTGAGCTTCATTTATTGTAGACACTAGCTACCATGCAATCTTGCTTTTCAATTTTGTTTTTTATTTACTTATTATATATTGTCACTATTCTCAATTAGAAAAAATGGCTTGCAGGAAAATGTAATGTAGACATTGTCATAGCAAAATTAGCCCTCTTGTGTGATGTTTTGTACCTTTTGCAGACAATGACAAAAGGCCATATGTAGCTTTTTCTGTCCTACCCAAAAATTACCAGCGCAAGGCTTTTTTCTAGACTTCACAGTTGCCAGTGTTATGTTCCGAGGCATCAATATTAGTAGCCCAAGAAATGGAAGTTGTATATAGTCCTGTCCAGTTTTTAATCTGTATGTTGGTCTTAGCCATGTGTGTGACTAATCTTGTTTCAAACAATTTATCTCAGTATTTTACTGCAGCAATGAGTTTCACTGATTAACTATATGCTGAATAACAAAATAGCAGGAACACTAAAATCATTGTTCCTTAATTTGGATGAAGCTCTCTTGCCTGTTGATGTACCCAAGAAAAAATCCAGAGGTCTTTTCCTGTCATTAATCAATTTATACATCAGCAAAATCTGCTGCTACCTTTCTCCTTTCTAAACTCAATAGTCCACTATTCTTTAGTATCTTACCATATGGAAGCTACTTCATATCTTTAATCATGCTGTTGACCTCTGGAACTTGTCAAAATACATTCATAGGTCATAAAAAAAAAAAGGTTGAATGCACTTGCTCATCACACAGTGATTTTTATATACATCTAGGTAGTATAACAGAGGTTAATATAGGAGCTTACTTCATATGCATCTGAAAATTTGCTGTTTTTTTCTGTTGTTTCTTAAAGAATGTTTTTCATTTGCAAAACATTAACATTTGTCAGGGTTATTTCCAGCCACACAGAAAAATGTTCCTTTGTGTATTTTGATTATTTAAAGCAATTTTGTTTCTCTAATGCATATGTGCATCCAGCACAGCATGTTCACTGCTTTGAATGAATATGTGGGGAATGCTGGTAATTTCCTCATGTGCATGTACAGGAATGCTTTTATTGTCTACTGCACATGTTGGGATGGGGTTGCTTTGTCTTCTCTTTCACATTATTTAGCGTAGGCTTCTTTATATTTGAAATGTAGTAACTACCATAGACTACAAAATTGACTATAAACAGTATATGCTAGACACAGTTATGGTTTGCAGCTTCTCAGGGTCCCCAAATGAATTCCAGAGTGCTCTGTTAGGCAGCAGAGCTTTTTACCATGCTTAGGATGCTGGGTGGTTAAGAAGGGAGTCCAGTATAACTAGATGGTAGCTGGAAGGTTTTTACTTAGATTGCAGTGAGGAAAAATAATTATACTCTAAAAAAATTTTTTTGATTACTTGATTTCATGAGTTTAAGAATACTCTAGAAAGCATTAGTTCCAAATCATTCCCCTAACACTGAAATTCCCCTAAAATTTTTCTGAGCACAGCAGGTTCTACTGCACAGCCAGTAAAGAGTGCTCAAGGAGGTCTACACCTCCAGCGTGCTGCAGAGTCATCTTCCCCATGGACCCAGGGTCTAATAGCTTGAAATGAGTGTCACAGAGGCAAGACTGGTACGGTGTTGTGAATTGCTCTGTGACTGTATGTGTTTTCACTCACCAAGCTTCAAGTACAACTTGAAAATATCACGTTGAGAGGATTATGTGTTTCATCCTGCCTTACATTTAAGCGTGTGTCTAATTTTAAACACATAAATAGTTCCATTCACTTTACTGGGATTATTCTTGTACATAATTTTAAATATGTGCTCAAGTGATTTAGTAAATTGTGTTCACAGAAGGCATCAGAGGCAGCAGTAACAATGAATGTGAAGGGCCAGCTGGAGAGCAAATATCCAGTGGAAACATCTCTCTTCTGTGTCAAAACCACTAGGTCTATTCTCCAGTTTAAAAAAAAAAAATCTCAGTTTCTTAGGATTTTTTCTCATCCTCTTATATAAAGCCATTGTAGAGTTTTTCCTTCAGAGGGAATTCTTCCAGCAGTCCTCATGAGCTGTCCCATATATGAGGATATATTGTGCTGTGATCTCAGTTCAAGTCTCATCAAATAGTTTATCATATTTGTACTATTCCTCACTGTGTATTTCAGGCAAACTCAGGTATTTTTAAAAACAAACAAAAAGAATTTTTCTCATTGTTTTCAGGAGATTTCAGTAGAGCCCAGTGCTGAATAAATATTTGGCAGTACAAAAAAATGTATTTTTCTTTTTCTGAAACACAAGTCAAGCACAAGACTACAAAGTGGATAGCTATGATTTAGAAAACTATAACTCAGTATTAATGTTTAATGGATGTGACACGTTCCTTGCTGTGAAATGTTATAAATCACTCATTGAAAGAAAACAACAGAATATTTGAGGAGCATGTTGACAAGAGTTTTGTGTGGTTCAAAGGTGACATGGAAACAATGACCACCTGAAGACAGTATTATATCTCTGTGACAAAGAGCAACTCAACTCTGATTATTTCCTAAACACAGAAACAGAGTGGCATTTTTATTGTTCTTTTGATTCTGCTGTATCTTTGGTATATTCTTATTTCTTCTAGCAAGAAGTAAGTTTTTCCACTCCTATCATTCTTAATTAGAAGCTTTTTTCCATCTCAGTTTTTAGGCTATCAAACATGTATACTCTTCACTGTGTTTGACTGTAGCATTAAGTGAACTGGCTGCTCCCAGAAGACTTGATTCTGCCATCCTTATTCCTGTTGAGATTGATTTTGATACTGACTTTACCCATCCTGAGTAATTTCTTTCTTCTCAATAATGATATTGAAATCGGTGGGACTATTCATATTAGTAACTGCTCACTATGTAATGATGTTCAGAGCATGGCCCAGGAGGACTAACTGATGGCTAGTCCATTAGTCTGCATGAATATAGGTAGCTGAATC
The DNA here is from genome assembly GCF_000700745.2 of Antrostomus carolinensis. Lineage (NCBI taxonomy): Eukaryota > Metazoa > Chordata > Aves > Caprimulgiformes > Caprimulgidae > Antrostomus > Antrostomus carolinensis. Next base: position 109,229 of record NW_010339278.1, read on the forward strand.
TGGTCCACCGAGTAGTTAGCTTAATAGCACTTTCCAGAATAATTACTGCTCAGTATAAGGGAGGCAGAGCTGGATCCCAACATGTTTTCTCTCTGTGTTGCTTCTCACATTCTTTTTTATTCCTGAAGTTAGTGTATTTGGCAAAATGTTTGCCTAGAAAAAGCAAGGTATGTGATTATAACCAAATGAGCAACTTGGAACCACAAAAAACCCCACAAATCACATTTGTTTATAACTTGTTACTCCTTTTGTTTGTTTCAGAAAAGCCTATTACATTTACTCTTAAATGATACAATATGACCAGTGTGATCTTGTGGTCTAAACAATAAGAATAGCTGTTTCTCAGATTTTACTTTCTGCAGCTTTTCAAGGTTTTTTGTTAAACAACGGAACTTGTAAATTTTAATTCATAAATTCACCTTTTAACCTCATCATAATGAACCTTAATAGCTAGATTTTCACATCATATAAACTCTGTTGTGGTTCAGATCTTGGTTGATTCCTTTTTCAAAAGATTTTTGGAACACTGGTTTGTTTCTATTTTGATTATATGTGTTGAACAGAAACTTTATTGTAAATTTTCTTTTTATTTTGATAAATAGATGCTTGTTTGAAAGAAAACTTACACCAAAAGGTCATGGGAAGATTAGTATTTTACACATAAATGGCCCTGGTATTTTCTAATTTCTGAATTTTGCTAACCTTTCTACATGTGTGGTTCAGATAATTGCTAATAATTTCCATTCTTTCACTGCCTAAAAGTGGATCATTTCCCCTTTACCTTGAGAGATGAATTTATATCAATAGGGAAGTCGTGTAAAAACACAGAGCACTATCAATATTAGCAGTAGTTTTGCCTTGAATGTTGCTACTGAATAGATATTCCTGTTGTGCATTGTGAACCTCACTATCACTAATAATAGGTTAATACTAAAATTAATATACAAACCCTGGAAGAGAAGTACCCAAAGGCCCTGCACCACTCTTTAAGGAGTACATGTGTATTATGTTCTGTGTTGGCCCTCCCATTATGTCTTTTGTCTTTCTACTATTTAAACTGACTGATGAACCTGACGGCATGGGTACTTCAATGCAGTGGAAGTATTCTCACTGCATCTTTTGCACCAGAGGTTTTCATATCAGTTGAATTGGAAGAAAGGCAGAACTCTACATTGTGAGAGTACTTCTGGTCTAAAAATGCTTAGTGTGTGCTTACATGTTAGGTCTTGATCTATGTACACTTTTACAAATATATACACATTTTAATTTTGTAATCAGTAAATGTACAAATTTGAAGAAATATCAAAGCATTCATTCAGGTTCCAGTTCAAATACACTCTGATCAGAGCAAATACAACTGGAACAGGCTGCCTCGAGAGGTTGTGGAGTCTCTTTCTCTGGAGCCATTCAAAACCCACCTGGACGTGTTCCTGTGTGACCTACTGTAGGTGATCCTGCTCTCGCAGGGGAGCTGGAATAAATGATCTTTCAAGGTCCTGTCCAATCCCTAACATTCTGTGATTCTGTGAAATGCTATATGTTATGCAGAAGAACAGATCAGATCGTGGCAATTTCCGCTCTTGACCCCAGACTCTTCTTATTTGAAGCTCATTGATAAGAAGCAGTGTGACATATTCACAGACAGTTGTGTAAAGCCGTTGAGTTGAAAATATTCTTTTTTCCAAAAATATTTGGCTGATTCTTTGCTAAAAGTTGCCTTTAGGCAAACACATGGAAAGTGATACAGCTTATTAGAGCTTAAACTGAGAAAAACTCTTGATAGCTGATGTTCACACATCACTAATAACCTGAAATGCTATGGGTTTTAGACAGTGGTATTAAAAGCAAATTCCATGTGATACATTGCACAAATGCCAGTCCTATTCATACAAGGGTCCAAATGTTAAAAATGTATTAAATCAGATTTCTGAATGCTCCTGTTCATTATTTTGCTGACTTGGAAACCTTGGAGTGTTTTGTATCCATTTCATTATCTCCAAAAAGCATGAATTGTAATGGAATTTACATAAAAATCCTGCTGGAGAGTGGAGACTTTACTGCACAGTCAGCTGCCCCCCTAATCCAATCTTCCGCAGTGCAGTTGGCCTGGCAGTTGCCAAACTCTAACAGTGGGGATCTCCTTTGTTAAGAAAAGTATGAATTTGAGTTTTAAAATGAGCTTTACTCATGATGCCTCCTCTTGCTGAGTTTACATGAGATGTCTAGCAGGAGGTGTTATTAAATAGTCTCAAAAATTAGGCAAAAAAACAATTATCTAGAAAAGGGACACAAAAGGCTTAAAGAAATGAGCATTTGAATTTTCATTATTGAGTATCCATGGGACACCACACCACTATTTGAATTTTGTTATTAACCCTTTCCATAGAAAGGATTTAATACTTTTAATCAGTTTTGAATTACACTAGAGGAAAGCACAAGTTGGGAATTTTAAAAAGCCTCCTTCATTTCTTTCAGTGTTATTTCAGCACTCTCATGTTTGCACTTATCTCAAAAGAGTTTTAACTTTGTATTAGATTTTTTTGTGAAGGTTGATTGCATGGGCATTTCAGTCTCACCTTTATTCTTTATTTAGCTGAAATTCCTAATCACTTCAGTGGGTGGTAGACAGGATTCAAGTGTTCCTTTAGATGAATTTCAGCTTCAAAAAAATCTTACGGGTTGAGTAATGTATTCTTGTTTATTTTTTCCACTTTACAGATAAAATCTAGAAAGCATTCATTATCACCTGGATAGAAGTGATTTAAAGCAGTTCACAGTTTAGGCTGGCAGCCATTTTCTAAAGTTCAGCAAAACATCAAAATCAGAATGGCAAGAAGTAATTTAATAGTGATTTCACATGACCCTTGCAAAAGGGATACAGATAAAGATACCCTTATTGCTAGAGAATTCCACCTGGATCAGCTCTTGCTTAATTAACAAAAAGCATCCACCTGCCCCTGCCTCAGGTAAAATCCTTTTTTAAATTAACAGTAAGGAACCTATGCTCTTTTATTCTCCTGAAAATGAAATTTTGTAACAATTCAGTCTCCTTTTTTATTCTGAAGGATCCACTCCCTGTGTCCATGTCTGGTCATAAAACTCTCCTCATTTTCCTGGTCAGTTTGCTCCCCCATTTCTGCTTCGTTTCCTTCTTCTTGTTGCAGTCTTCATATTATTTTTTTCTATTCTCTTTTACATTTATTTTCACAAGCTTTTCTACGCTGAAATCCTTCTAACCATGCTGTTCAATTTACATATCATCGAACAGTAAAAGCAAGCTACTATGGCAGAACACATATAAACTTAGAAGATATACAGTCAGTAACAAATCTTCATTTGGTTTCCTTTGTTTTTAGTGGGCTCTATTGATTTCTACTGGAGTACCAGTCTTCCCGAGAGCCAATAGCAGAGCAGTTCTTTGGCAGTATTTGCCAAATAATAGCATTGGAAAACTCCTGGACTTTCTGATAGAGCAGACAATTGCAGTGTCCAAGAACTGTACACCAGGATGCTTTGAGTCTGCCCAGTTAGCCACTATGTCAAACTCTACAATAATTTAGAAAGAGATCCACAGAAAACTCTAACATCAATGGATTTACAAGTTTACTTGATACTAATAGCACTAATGAGAATGATCATTTATCACAGGCTTGCTTTTAAGTTTCCAGGCAAATATGATACCACTTCACTTCAGACCTACATAGAAGATACATCTTCAGATGCCAGTAAAATTTGGTGAATGTTTTTCTTTTTACAATCTACCTTAACTTTTTAGTATGCTTTTATGTGGAAGGAATTTGTTTCTCCATCTGAAAGGAATTCTTAAAAATAGAGTACAGCCTTTTTATTGAGCTAAATACAGGCTTGGTCTTTGCTCATTTTCTGACATTGTAGTTAGTTTTTGGAAGAAGGAATGAAGGAAGCACATAGCCATGCATGGCCAGGCCCCCTTGAACGTTACTGATGAGTGCACAGTGCTAGTGAACTGAGAAGGAACTGAAAGGACTGCCAATTTTTTTTTTTTTTGCTGCAGTACTACAGAATCAACAAAATAATGCAGAAGCTGAATGCAGGAAAACACTGTTATGAGAGGAATAAAATATTTTGGGTCATTCAAAAAAACTTTACAGAAAATCAGACTCGGATCTGCAAAATCATTGTTTGGGGAAAGCTCTGTTTGAAGATTTGTGAAAGGATTCATGATTGATCCTTGTACTGAAAAAAAATGTAATAGAGGAACTTTAATATTTGTGTCCACATGTTTAGCTAGTGGAAAAGATGCAGTTCCATTAAGTCAATGCAACTGCCCTAATTTGCACCAGCTGAGCTTCTGCTTCTTTGTTTGTGTAGCCTTGTCGGCAACCCCTTCCAAGGAAAAGCAAACATTCATTGTTCTTTCCTGGGTCAAAGAAAAGTCAGTGCAGAAGGATCCCAAAGTTTCCTTATCTCTTTTCATTTTTGCAGCTAGCATTATTCACGTACAAATGATTTGAACTTACAGTGCAGAACTTAATGCATGTGCTTCTGAATGTACCTGACACTGGCTGATGGATGAGTAATTTCCCTGAGTATAATTCATGTATTGTCATTGTTTTATGCAACATAATTCATGCTACATTAATTCAAAATTTATAAACTGAAAAAACGGCACAATCTGAATCACAGTTCATTTCTGATGAAATTAAAATCACCTTTTCCCGTAAAGATTTGCTTCTTAACCATTTATTTCTTTGAAAAGTTATTTTAGACCCTTTATTATTTTATCATTGTGATGTCACAGAACCTGTTCTCAATGAGCAGCCTTCTCACTCTGAGTCAAGGCAATGCAATATCTGGATCCATGCAACGCTTTGCAAACCAGCTATTAGTGACTGAGGCATGATCATAGAGAGACAGATGATGGTGCCTTCATTTGCATTCACGTATATACACTCTTATTGCACATTAGGAGTTATATTGCTAGGTCTTATTTTATTATTTCCCATATAAATACTTGGTCATATTCTCATAGGATGTTATGTGTTCATTAGAATAAGAGCAGCTCTCTTGATTGAAAGTTGAAACCTGTATCATGAAAGAGTTTAGAAGTTAATGAAAAAGATTTTTGAAAGCTGTTTTCCAGGAAACAATTAAGGATAAGCTCCTTCTCAAATGTTGGTAGGTATTTCCAGCCATTCAGCTTCTTTCAGAATTAATTGGAAATTCAATACTTAGTCACCCTTAATTAGTCAATACTAATTATAATGTAAGAAATATCACAGAAAATCTGGAGTCCTAGGATCTGTCCTCTGCTGAGACGTTAGAATAACTTTCAGGACACTGGTTGAGGGTTTGGTGCTGAACTTTCCTTGCAACCGTCTCATGCTGTAAGCAGAATGAAATGTGGTTTGGAGTGATTTCCTTGTCACTGATGGAAATCACCCGTTCCCAGGATATTGCTATCTTGGTTTTGCCAGGGACAATATATCCCTAAGGCTCACAAAGCACTTGGGAATAAGGAAAATGTTTGGCCTTTAAAATAGACAAGGTTGTGTCGAGAGTCAGTTATTTTAAAAGAAAAAAAATGTCCCTGGAGCAAGAATCTTTGCAAGTTTAAAAACTTCTCCCTTTTCAAGTGGTACAAGCTGAGCAGTGGGCTCTCCTTGGCTGTACATTCAGCACTTTATCCATGAACAAAGTATAAATATTTCCAGAAAACCCATTTCTATATTTATTTTCAGAGTGATGTCACTTCCCCTCTTTGTACTCTCTGGTAAGAGAGCATTTTTTTATTACTGGAGGACTTCAGTCCAAAGTGAACTGTTTTCAGAGAATACAGGGACACATAGCCGGTGTGCTAGCTCTGCAACTGCAACGGTTTCCATTGTAAACAAAACAAGGTTACTTTCCCGTACCTCACTCAAATTCTCTGTATTTTTTGGTTTGGTACAGGCTAAAGAGCACATTTTTTGGGGGGGAGTCTTATGTGAAAATATTGACTGCCAAACACCAGGCAGACTCCAGTAGCAATTACTGTAAACTGTGTTACTCCATCCAATAACATTAATATTTTCAACAATTGTCTTTAAAAAAATAACTACACTTTGTGAAAATCAAAATTGAACAGAACCATATAGTTCTCTGCTGTCTTCAAAGTATTTTCTGAAACAAACCATTATTTAAATGTATTCTTCGGTACACAAGTACTATATAATTGATGCAGTAAGTTTATCTGAACATTTGATCATATTTTTATCAGTATCAAAATATGTTTCATTGCATTTTATAGAAATGTGTTACATTTGTATACCTTTTTGTTTACTCTCCACCACTTTACCCCTGAGAAGAGGCTCTTATGAGGCAGGGTGTTTAGCAGCATCCTACGCACGTTTCAGCTTAAGGGTGCGCTTCCCTCAAGGAACAGAAGGCTGCTTAGTCTATAAATACCTTCTCAGCCTCTTTCTGTTCAAAAGGCCAGTGCTGCTGGGGCTCAATCACTGGTGGGTAGGCAACCTTTCCTGCCTGGCTACGGTAAACAATCAGGTTTTACCTTCTCCTGCAGTATTCTGAAAGCATTAGCTGCATGATAGACCCATGCTTAGGAAAGAAGGGAGCTGTCACTGCTTTTGTATCTGCAGAGTGCAGTTAGCTGCATTTCCTGAGCCCTGGCTGCCTCACTAACAATGTTCTTTAGAAACATTTAAAAAAAAAAAAGTTTTCTTTTCATTTATTTACATGTAATACTTAACTTGGACGATATGGCCATGGTTTTCAGAGAAAGGCTTCTTATCTATCCCAGTAAACTGGATGATGCCTTAAGGAAGCCAAGCAGTTCCTCAAAGTCACACATTCCTCCAGTGGCTCAATCAGGATGAAAGACATGGTGCTCTTCTTCCTTCTCCCCACTTAATCACATGGCCTCCCTCACTGCTGACAATATGCATCTGAACTACATTGGTGGAGAAAACTACTGCAGAGAAGAAAGAAAACACTATATCACATCTCCAAAGCCTTGGTGCTTGGGGCAGGTCAAGGCAGGAAAAGGCAATTTGATGTGAGATGCCTGTAAAAAATGCCATCTCAGTGCCCTAAAACTCTGGTTTTACCCCCTAAAGAAGGATTTCAGTAGCTAGATCCTCCACCTGTAACATTTTAGTATTTGGAAATTGATTTCCTGGAGGTTTAGATAAGACACCAGGTATCTTGGCTCCAATACAGGTTTTTAGAACTTCAGCTGGTATGGGAATTTTGTGTTGTGCTTTTCTTATTTTTTTGTACTGTAAAATTATACTCTTTGAGGTGCTCTCATTATTAATGTCATTTATTCTCAAGTTCTCATGCACCTTATTTTGAAGTACTTCAGATATTTTCATTTTAATGACACACAATGATAACTACAATTATTAAAAAAACCCACATCCTCATGCAAACCTAACAACTTCTTAAGAATCCTGGACTTCCTTAAAAAAGGAATAAGAAAACAAATTAAAATAACATCTAGGCTAATTGTGAGCCAATTTTAAAAACAGCATTTTAGTTTGCTATTTAGAAGTAAGTGTTTTCATAGTCTCATGTCTTAAAGAAAAGTAATTCCATTGATACAGCGATTTTAGAGCATAGATGGCAGAAACATCTAGTTTTTGGTAAACCTTTGGAACAGCTAGCAAAAGCAGTGCCACAAGAAAAAAAGAAGTAATCATTTCCATAATATAGAGAGTGCTAAAATCATGTACTAGCAGTACCCTGAATGTTAATTACAGAATCTTGAAGTCTATTCAGTATTATATAAAGAAACAATTCAATGACCTGAGATCAGATGAAATATGAAAAGGCTTCTTAGTTTGCTTTTGTACCCTGATGGAGGCACTTTCAACCAGCTGAAACCAGTGCATTCATTTACTTATTAGGAAGTTATTCAAAAAGATAACTCCACTGTGAACCATCTGTAGAACAAAATAATCTGATGTCTTTACAGGAGAGGTGACCATCTAATGTCTAAAATTCACAGGATAAAAGAAAATTTTTGTTGATATATAGATACATGCTGATGCTGAATGACTATTAAAAGATAGAAAGGATCAAAAAATTCACCAGAAGCTTTTCTTGCTGATAGAAGGAAGGAAGGAAGGAAGGAAGGAGGGAAGGAAGGAAGGAAGGAAGGAAGGAAGGAAGGAAGGAAGGAAGGAAAAGAGATGTAGGTAGAGCAGGGCAAATGATAAAACCACAGCTTGCATGTTATGGATGACAACTGAAATACACAATATGCTAAGAAACAGCCCAGAAGAATACAGCAAACTTATTAAAAATTCCACCAAACTTCAATAAATCATTAAAGCATTGGCATTACCAGTGAATTTGCCCTAATCTGATGTTCACACAGTATGAGCTCAGTCTTGACAGTGATTTCATGACTTTAAGCAGATATGTTTTGTAACAGCACTTTGAGTAAACGTCTGTTCTAAGAGCCCAAGCAGGTATCTTAATTTAGCTTTATCTGCAAAGTTTCTAGATTGTCTTGTTCTATGGAATAATCCAAATGAGGTTTAGATAAGTGTGAAGTTGTAGAAACCAGATATATTTAAGGGATTTGCTCCATTCAGCTCCCATATTCATCCAGTTGAGTTTCATGTTGAGCTCCCATATTCAACTAGTTTCACAGTGTACTTGAGAAGACCTTCAAATATGCCACTTTATTCATCTTATAATACAGTCTAGATCTCTTCTTATCTCCTATCTCACTCAGTATCCTCAGCAATTTACCTGGAGAAAACAAAACCAGGAAGGAGGAAATGTTGTCAACCAGATAGAGCAGCAGTGGTGCAATTTCAGGTTTTGTACCTGACTTGATGGCTGAGCACCATTTTACTTCTCTGTGGTGCCATTTCCATGAAATTTCTGTTAACTGATTTCTTCAGTTAATTGTGTTTTGTGATCTACATGTGTATTACACTATGAAAGACAGATACTATTTATTATTAAGGAAACGTCTATTCAGAAATTAAATATTTTCATTAAAAATTTGAGTTTATATTGTGGTACAAAAATATTTGCAAACTCCTTTTTTGATGTTCTTGCATTGGTCTCCAAGTGTCTGTTTTCAATTTGCTTAAATTGATTAAAAACAAGTTAAGAAGCTAAACCAAAATAGAACATTCTTTAACCTGGGTTATATCTTTTTAATTAAAGCAGTTCATTTTTTTTTTTTTTTTAATCTGTTGAGGCAGTTGATGAACATGAAGCAGAAAGAAAGAAGGTGGAGTACAGAACAGTAAAGAGGTTAATGATAGGAAAGTCTGAGAAGACCGATTATGGCAGACCAATGTAAGTACGGAAAGAGAAGTTTGTGGACACAGTAAGACATCAAGAAGTTTTCTATTTAGAAATGTAATATTCTTAAATTTTTGTGTCTGTAAATGATAAAGGGGAAATATAATCCTCAGATCTAAGCTGTTGAAAACTCAAAGTATGCAAAGCACCACCAGTAGAAATTATGTCCAAAAAAAAATGGAAGTAAGAGATGTGATGAAAGAAGATATGAAACTCAAAGGAATTATATGCATGTACGTTTGTGTGGAAAGCCAGATAGAAAACAACAAAACAGAAACAAAAAGAGTATGATTAAGAAAAGCTGTTCTTAATTGCTAAAACAGAGAAAATTTTGAAGGGTTAAATATTTTTGTTTATATTTTCTGATATTAGCTGAGTAAACTAGTTCAAAAGGAGCAAGGATTTTTTAGGAGTAAGAACATTTCACAATATTTTTTTCCTGTTTTTTCTATTCTTCCTGGTCTAGTATTTCTTAACTCTTTAGCTTGTGTAGATTGAGAACAAATCCTTGCCATTTCTCTGCCTTGAAAGTCAACATAGCTACATTTTAATAGAAGATTTTACGATACATAGAGTTAATGAATGTTATTTGGTGTGGAATCATGAAAGGATATAACTGATGGAAAAATCATTCTGTAATTAGGTAAGAGTTATACTTATTCTTGAATGGAAACATACTGATAGCCTTTTCTAAACAAATTATTGCACAGCAAACTACTGGGAGCCTATCATCAGCATAGTGTTTACCAAGAGCTCTCTGGAAACACCCCAGTTGATTACTGGTATTCAGGGTGAGGTTTACAGCACTGTTTCTAGTCTGTGGGCCTTGCTGTGTACCTAATAGATGCAGCAAATGGACGCTGCTTAAGTTAGATTCGTACAGGTTCTTTGCTTGCTTGAGATTTTCCCATAGAGTTAGAAAATAATTGACTGAGCCTTTTATATATTGGACAAATCACATCTCAAACCACATTTCATATACAAATTTTTCAGCTTTTCATCATGCCCATATGTACACTGTTTCTGCAATATGTCTTTGTCTATATTGATACTTTTACAATCAGGAGGGGTTGTTTGATACAGGTTTCAAAAAGAGGGTGAGAGTTTCATTTTTAAATGCTTGAGGATTCTTTATTATGAAAGTTTCTGTATTACAAGAAGTTACTGTATAGCTAGAGCATTACATGTAAACATAAATCACTGTATTATATTGACATGTATAGGTATATTAGGTACAATCTGACTGTCCACATTTGAAGTAAAAAAGTAGCAATATATCTGTGGGTTATGTTGTCATTGGGATAGATGTAACGGTGAACACATAGCCATAAACATTATTTTCTTATCTCAAGGAAAAGCCTGGGAAAATTTATACAGCTTTTAAACACAAATATTTAAATATGCCTTTGCTAAAGTTAACTCAAGATAACTGTGAGTTGTATGAGTTTCTATCCTGCAGGGACTTACTATGTCACAGCAACACTGTGTGAGTAAGAGCAGTCTCCACAGAGCTGCTGCAGCCATGCCTGCATAAGGCAGTGGGCAGCAAGGGCAGCGGTGGGCTTCCCCAGCACAACGTCCTGCACAGTTCACATTTGAATGATTTTGGCACTACTCAGGTCCAACAGCAGGCTTTGTCGCTGTTTACTGCATCTGTGAAAGAAAACATAAATGCTTATCTGCAAGAAGTGAAGAAATAGCAACTATGTATACTGTCTGTATGACAGATTGAAAAATTATAAGAAAAGTACGTTAACATTACTAGTTTTAATTCAAAAGATTCTTTAAAAAGATTGAAATTTCTATTTTAGTTAATATGCGTATTCACAATATTCCTTAATGCTGAACCTGCAACATGAAAAACACAACCCAGGTGAACAGTACGAAGTGTATAGTACTTTGGGGTCATTCATACTTCAATTCCATGATTTGTTGGTCATTTTCTGTAAGTTTGTTTTGAATTATTATTTGATTAAGGCAGAACTTAGAATGAGCTGGATGCCTTCTCAGCACTGAAGAGCTTACATACCTTGTAATTGCCTCTAATGTATTCCTATTTTTGTGTGCATTTGTAACTATGACATCTGGCCCATTGCCAGACTTTTTTTTGGTGGCATTGCTATGCACTTAATTCTCAAAGTGCTGAGTGATAATGGTCATGAAAACTACCACCTCTTTGTCCATAAAAAAACCCAATCATATCAGAGATGTTAAAATTTATGCTAAGTCTATTCAGTGAAACATAAATAGTCATCACATGGAGAACTTGCTATGCAAGGCATGATCCTGCAATATGCTAGGCTCTTCCTAGATAATCTCAGCACCTTCATCTTTTAGTGAGTTGCCTGATGCTCAGCACCTTGTAGGATCTGGCCTCAGAGAAGAAGGATAAAAGGACCCAAAGCAAACTGGCAAACATTCAGCTGTTCATTATACAACTTTTCTTCTCTCTCAAAAGTAACAGTTCAAACAAAGGATTAATTTAGAAAGAAAAAAAATAATTAAAATTGAAAGAAAAGGAGGAAGGAGGATGTGTGAAAAAGAATGTTAATAATGGTATTTGAAGAGGCAAAGAAATTAGAGAGATGAAAAACCTGATTTTTCTTTTAAATAACATTGGGAAGGTTGTAGATGTTGTTTAATATTGTCCTTGAATAGTTTGCAAGTGGCACAACTACTTCATGAGATGCCAATTGCTGAAATACAGAGTTGTGATTTAAAGTGACAATGTCACCTTTGTTTTAGTCCAAGTGATGGATTTTGTTTTGAATGGGTTATGCCAAACCTAACATGGAGAGATGTATTTGCATTTGGTTTAATTTCAATTATAATTACTCTAGTTAAAAAAAAACACTCCCATAACGTTCTGTTATTTTTTTTTATCTTCTAATGTGAACTCAAATGGGCCTTACAAGATACCAAGTAATTAGGAATAGAGCTGATGCATCCAGATAGCCAAGACAGACACTAAAAATCACAAACTGCATAGATTAGCTTTGGACATTTCCTTCTTTTTTAACTAAATGGCTATAAACAACACAGACAAAGAGTTTTTAAAAAATAGAGGAAGTATATTCTTAACAGCTTACACCTGGTTCATGTGAAAAACTAATATGGGATCCTGCAATACTGACTGATATAACTTTCTTTTCATTTTTTATTATGATAAAGTATAAAAATGGCAAGGTGGTAGAATAGGAAGCTTTAAGTCTTTATTTCACTGGTTTTTAAGTAGCAGATTGCATAGTAAATCAACTTAATTTATGTACCATATTTATTGTTAAATTCACCAGATTCATTAAAGCCAAGGAACTGCATTTGTATAACAGAATATGACCTCTTTTCCTGGCTGTTTAATCTGTTTTCAAGCTGCATACACCTCTTTGAATACGTGTTAAAGTAGTAGCCTCATTTGACAGGGAGATTTCATAAAGCTTTGAAGTGTATCATTAAAAGGGACACTGTCAATCTGAATCTTTTCAAGATGACCAATTTAAAAAAAAAAAAAGCCATTTGAATGTTGGAAGGTTTTTTCTAATTCCTAGCAAATATCTACTTTTTTTTTTTTCTGTGAATGTTTGAAAGAACCATTTAGAAGACTAGAGAATTTTACTATCATAGCCATCATTATTAATCATGAACCCTGTCATATTCAGCCCCTCACATCCTTTTCTCTAACAGGAACTCAACCCAGTGCATACAGCCAGCCTGAGTCCTGTGAATCATTTAGCATCATTTTAAAACTTTGAAATCAGACTTTACTACAACATTGCTTTGTCCTGTGCACTGTTGTTATTTTCATTCTTTGACTGCTGCATGTTGTTCGGAGAGGTTTTTAGGCCTGAGCTTTCCAGCGCCTCTCTCCAGCAGATCTCTGCCTGCAGAGACCTCACTGCCAACCAACCTTTCAGTCATGGGTCTTTGACAGACAAGCTCTGCCAGATGTAACTGCCATGATTCCAGATATTCATGTTCACAGCTGTCCATCTTACAATTCTGCTGGAAATTACTGTCAACCTACAGGGACAAGAGAGAGAAGCATGTGTCTGTACTCAAGCCACCTACATTCACATTGCCTGTTAATTTAAACTGCCAGTGAAAGAGCCTTTGCCCTAATCTTCAGGACTGTTGATGGGATTATAATTTTCCAGCAGAGGGGCAGGGCATAAAGCTGGGAAAATTCAAAACTGTGGCAGCTTTGTACTTCAGCGTATGTGGGCCAGAGCACAAACTACCTGTGCTAAATAAGCAGGAAAAAAACAGAGGGGAAAAAAAAGCCCATCTTTAATCTTTCTCAGCTACACTGCAGAACAAGTTTTTAGACAAAACTGTGCTGTTCAAGTTCCCAGTGTCCTTTTAATGATCAGTGAAATATATTTTATTTTCCCAGTAAAGTTGTTAAGCTGTGGATATTTTATCCAACCGATTAAAGTTACTTTTTATTCTTACAAATTGGGCACAGAATATTTAAATATAAGAGCAAGAAGAAACACCAGATAAGATAGTATCTGACAGTTTACGAGAATGTGTTTCAAATTACAAGCAAAGCATGTGCATATACACATGAATATAGCTGTGGTTTCTCTTCAGCATTAGGTAATGTTCTTTCATAAAATAAAGGAGTGAAGGCTCCTGCTATTCTGTTCAAAGGAAAGATGTTTATATATTTTATATTGCACTCATTATAGTGCTGTGTTATGGTATGTAATATATTGGAAATTCTCAGTCTGTGATAGACCCCCAAAGGGTAGACATGTAGGTCTAAGAGATGAAAAAAATCACAGACTTGATCTCTTGACAGAATTATATAACCTTCTCACTCTGCCTCTGAACTTCATTGAATCCTCGAGGTGACAGAAAGCTGGCAACCTAAGTAGAAGCAGCTGCTTCTGATGCCATGCCTAAGATATATGAATCTATTCAGTGTGATCAATGGCTGAATGCTCAACTACCCAAGTCACTGATCACCACAATGACCCCAGTTCCTGCTAAGTCCATCAGGTTGCTGTGGAGGCTTTAAGAATGAGGGAGTGGAAAACGGAAAGCAGGACATAAGCAGCAAAGGGAGGAGAAAGGCAGAGGCATGAGCCCTCCTCATAAAAGCTATTCAGGAAATTGCAAAGCTCATTACTATGTGTGCGGTACTTGATCACACTGAAGTTTTGCTTTAAGGTGCATACCTGAATAAATACTGAGAAATTCTGTTCTATACATAGTCTGGGATTGCCATGGGATTTCATTTTCCTGCCTTCCATGGAATTTCAATCAGGGCTAGGGGTCTAGGTTCTCCATGCTCCTTTGGCAGTCTCAGCTATAACATGCACATGCACATGCACCTCATTTTTTACACCCTTTCCACAAATGTTCTTTAAAATATTGCAAGTAATAAACAAAATATCAACGCACAGTGTATGCCATTTTTTGCCAAAGAAAGCAACAAGGATATAGTGCAAGCAGAGTGTTTATTATCTGAACATGTAAAAAGGGTACAAGAGAGTTTTATTAAATATATTCTGCTCATACGCAAGAATAATTTAACAATTGAATTGTTTCACAAAAGGCACTATTTTAGTGCAGTTGCATAATGAAAAATTACTTTGTTAGAATGTCAGAACAGGTTTCCACATGCTTTAAGTCTTAGTGGATGTATCTAATTTTCTCAGTTCACTAATAAAAATATCTTTTACAGGTTTTAGCTACAAAACTTGGAAAACTCAAATGGGCTGCAAAAGACCAAGCTGGGCTCCTTCTATCTCATGCACCCAGTTAAAACTTAGCATTTTTTTTGCTACCCTTCAATGGGATATTTCAGTTTTAGTATAGCACAGAATTTAAATGCAGTGAGACTGCATCAATCTCATTGTTGATACAGTAAGTAATGCCAAAAGAGAATTCAGGTCACTCCATCAGAAGTAGAAATAAAAACACTTTTTCCACTGAAGTAATCTTACATGAATGTGGATATACACAAGAGGCTTGATCCAGAAGTAAAAGGCTCTCCCAGTAACTTGGAGTCTGGATTTAGTCCAAAGAGCAGATCTGTTGAACAAAACCAGTGCATTTTACATTGGCACTTTTAAGCATGGAAGTGCCCTATAAGGACAATTGTCTTTGAGGCCATTGTCTAATTTAAGGTTAGATTTGTTTCAGAGAGCTCTATTCTGAAGGAAAAATAGTCTTACATGCACACATTGTTTAGTTTCATATAACAAAAAAATACATGAATCTCAGCTACTTGCATTTAGTATTCATGATGCACCAATTAGATTATAAGACTTGAGCTTAGAGCCAAAGTGCTCAAAGTGGCAGAGAAGATTAATTTCCATTTTCACCAGGAGAAAGCCACATCCCTATTTGTTATATTATTCTGATGCATGCATTAATATTTCTTTTGTTTTTATTTTCACACATTTCCTTTCATTATATAGCAGTTGGGCTACAAACATAGTTGTTTAGTAAGATATAGTTCCTAAGTACATAGGATCAGAGGAATAGATGCTTTCTTTGTCCTGGTGCAAATTTGGAGTACTTCCAGTGCTACTATTAAGATTACAGTATTGTAAAAATGAGAGAGAATTACATTTTTAATCCTCCTTCTTACCATGTCTTCATATCCCCATCTCCAGGTCCAAATGCTCTTTGATTTTTGAGCAATTCTAAGTCAGCAAAGATGCACTGTCATGGTGATAACTGTTGGCTAACACTGTCATGAAAATAACTGAATTAACTCGTTAAAGTACAGTTCCTTATTTCATTAAGTAACTGGGATATCGAGTAATCTCATTTTTCTTTCTCAGTGCAAAACATGTAATAATTTACACAGCAAATTCTTTCACTGTGACATACATTGTTTTGAGGTTTGAATTAAGGGAAGTAGTAAACCTAACAATTTTATCTGCAAAGACAAACAATCTATTCAGTTTGTTCATCTTCACCTCTAATGAGTGCATCCATTTGCACCTGTATAAAATTTGATTTGCAAATCCAAATTTAGTATATATTTAACACATACTACTACTACTGCTACTACTGATTTTTATTATTATGTCTTTGATCTCAATAGGCAGACCTTTTGCCAAGTCAGTTCTGCACATTTTGGGTACTCTTTATGGGATTTCATTGAATCCTCCGATACAAAAAAGGTCTCTTTTGCATTTCGTTTTAGAAATACTGTATCAGGACAGATTTTTTTAGAAAAGTTCTCAAAGTCGATCTCACATTCTCCACTGATTCCAGATGTTGGTAGATGTGCTTGTCAGCAACTACCTACCATCACTTTTCTGACCTGGGTAGATCTCTGTCTTACTCCTGCTGTTTCTGGGCTCTTCTGTTATGTATTCCCACCATCCCTCTCCATTCAGTTCTGTAGTTTAATGAGTTTGACAGAAATTCCCTCCATTTTTATCTTAAAGACAGACAAAAAAATGTGCGTGTCAATTTGCTTGGAAGTCACAACACATGAATATTTTTGAAATTGCATTTCCTGCAGCATAAACGGGAGCACAGTCGGTTGGCCCAGAGGAACTCCTAGACACACACAGCTGGATAAAGTCCTGCTGTTCACTTGTGTCTTGCCTGTAGGCATTTTTTAACAGTTTTCAGTTCAAGTGCATTTTTACCTCTTGTTTAATTTTAATTTGTCTAACAACATAATAATATCTTTAGGGAGAATTAGTGCTACAGTAAGAGCATACATAAATTCTATATATACAAATACATATGTATGTATGTGTATAACATACATAAAAGCTAGGCAGTAGTAGTTCTACTCTCCAGCTTGGTTCAGCTGTAAAAAAAAAATACTATGGCCACTTCCATAAACAAGGTAAATGGGCTCTGTATTGATTAGGCTTTATAGAAAGGTTCTTTAAACTTAAGTAGAGTTGAAACTAAGTGACTAGAGAACTGACCAGAAATTGCTCGAAGCAATATACCAAGTGAGGCTTTACCCTGGGGAGAGGGAGAAGCAGAGTATGTTGAGCACCTGGAAGTGGGAATCAAAAAAATGAAACTCTCAAGAGTTTTACTTTGCTTTTGAATTTTCCTGTAATGCTACCCTGTCTCTCTGTCACACAAGTTTCTCCCTTCTTTGGCAACAGTATGAAAGATGGAGCTGCAGCAGCTACCCGTGCCAGACTCCATATCCTCTTCTTGAGGCAGGACATTCAGACTGCAAAGAGCTGGGGTCAGGGGAAATGAGTGGTTCTCCCAAGAAAATGTTGGTTTTGGTGGATCAGGAAGAGGCTCTGTGATGGATACCTGGCATGCAGCAGCTCTTGGAGAAGGTGCCTGCAGAGACCAGGGAGGTGCTGGGCAGTGGGAGGATGCCAGGAGCTCTGCTGGTGCTGGCGGGAAAGGGGACCCTGCCAGATTGCCAGATTGAGTTTTGGAGGTTATAAAACATGTAGTTTATTATACTTAAAATGAGGGAAGGTGTGGTGTTAGGATAAAACAGAGATAAAGGAAAAACTTACTTGGAGAAGGAATGAATGGTGGGGAAGAAACAAACTATTACTCAAAATTAAAGGCAACTCATGGCAAAAATTTGTAAACTGCTGATAAGAAACCTAGTAAGAACCCTGTGTCCCCTATACAACTGTGTGGCATGCCTTAGCTTAAAGATTACATTGTATTATACTCTGTTGTACCCTGCAGAAAGCACACCCTCACCAAAAAGCTATTTTGAAAATATTTAACTTTTGATTATTACAAATAAACACAAACAGGTGAAGTGCTTGATAAAATTTAAAATACTTTAACAAGTTTGCTTTTCTTTTACAGGTAACTTATTCCTATTATTTGTTCAGTAGTTCTTTCATACAATCCTAGACAAGAATCAAAAGGACAGGAAAATATGTTCCAGAACAGGAATATTTATACTGGAAATGTACACGAATAATCCCAAACATATCAGCCTTTAACTCAGTTATATTTCATAAATTCATAAAATTAACAAATTAAACAGGAATGTGCACAGAGGAACATAAAATAACTCTGTAAATTTCCATATTTTCTGATAATCTGTTCCATGCATCTTTCTTCATATGGTCTTTGAGCTCATAAAGAAAAAAGTTAGATTTCCTGTCTTCTGTACGACAGTAAAATCCCACAAGGTCCAAAAAGTATACTCTAATGACAAGGCACTGTTCTGTGGGGGTTTTTGCAATATCTTTTACTAAAGTCCCCAGTTTATAAACTATTCAAACAAGGAATATATTGTTTGGCATAGATTTCCAGTTGTATATGGTGCAGATAATTTCAGCAATATAAAATTATTATTACAAAGACTATGCAGCTGATTCTCAGCTGGTGGAAATCAGCATAGCTTTTCCCGTGTTACATGAATCAACTTTTAAATAAATCCTTTAAGTGGAACAAGTTATACTGCAAACATTTTGTACTCTTTAGCTATGCATGGATACTGGATTTTTTAAGTATAGCATTTTTGTGGGGGATTTTTTATTATTATTTTAATACAGAATTGCAAACTTTGAACTTTAAATGATCTTTGCATCCTTTATGGCACAAATGTTGTTTGGACAAATTACTACAACTTATAGTGTATAGTTATATGTAAAGCTTGTATTATATATACAAAGCTGGAGGGAAATATTTGTTTTAAACTACCAGGACCAGCCCTGCAAACATAAATAGTCTTCGTCTATAAGGTTAGACCCGTTGATTTCAAAGGGTATATGCGTACATCTTCAGAAGTACTGATGTGAAAAAGCATTGTAGATTCTGTAACTTGTAGCTTCTCCTTCAGAACATTAAAAATATAGCAACTTCACTGATGGATTAGGAGACAGTGCTGTCATATGACATGGGCCCACAAATGTTAGGTTTCAGCACCTCAGCTGGAGAAGTCTCCCCAGATCCTCAACAAATATGCCATGTAACATGGACTTTCATGTTATACATGATCAGATTACTTGCCATACATGAAAATATACTGGGCACATGTTTTCCTGTATTTTCCTAGTAAGTTGATGCTTTTATAGGATGCTTTTAGGATCTTGAATTATGAAGCCTCTAGAAAAGCTGTTATGGTTCACATGGAGATAAACTGTAGAGAGTGACTTTATATCAGCTCAGGGGGGCTGATCGGACTTTGTTATCATTAACAAGATGTAGAGTGGCTCTGACTCTGATTCCATTTTACCTCTCTGGGACAACAATAGAACAAGTCAACTCTGTATTTACCCAAGGTTTCCAAAGATTTTTAAGACAGCAATAATCCAAGACCTTATTTGAAAATGAGCTGTGGTAGTTTATTACATGTAAACAGATGAACAGCTATGAAAAATGCATGTAGAAAAATCAGTGTAGAATATTTTCTTTAATGTAAAAAAACAAAATCAACTAATTGATTACTTAAAGAGAGTCTTCAGAATATGCAGAATTATGTTTTAATACCTTATGTCTATAATTCTTTCCTATATGTCTGACTGTAATCCAATCTAATTTAATCTATCTAATGCGTTCCTAATGTGTTTTTCACCATAGAAGCTAGGCACCATTAGGAACTTATCTCTGTTCTCACTGTACCTTGGTGGTAACATATTTTCAAACAAGATGATTCTACGTCAGAAATATCAAGACTTCCCATAACCTGAATTTAGTAAGCCCTGTGTACTTTTAGCTTCCCGATTCTTCTTGCTGTCTGCATTTCACTATGGAGTCCCCAGTATCTGCTCATCACTCCTAATTACTTTTATTTTAGCCTATGTTCCTGATTTCTGGGCCAAGAAGTTTAAAGAACTATGATGTGCTCTGACGAAGCATTTAATCAGGGCTGAGTAATCAAACAAAAAGCTTTTCAGGGCAGGGTGGAATATGGGAGGAACCATATTGTCTGCCCAATTATTGTGTTTCCTGTTCTCAGCCCTGAAAGAGTTCCTGTAGGGACCAGAAGACCTGCTCATAGCTTGATGGGAAGAGTTCCCAGTGAGGAGAAGCCATGTAAAAAGGGAGTGGTGGCAGAAAACAACATAGAATCAGTGAAGTAGGAAAGATTTAAAGTATAACCACTTTTCATCTCCTAAAGCCTTTGTCATCAGGGTACAAAACTCTAGAAACATTTGCAGCTATGGGTGAGGGGCAGGGGAAACCTAGCCATTAATTCCTAAGAGGTGCTATCAGATGCATCAGGGTTTGGCTGTAAATTTGACTACATTGCTGTGGTGCACAGAGAAATGAGTGAGGAAATATCTGATTAAAGTGTACATTGCTGCTGAGGCAACTGAATGTTGCCATAGCAATTGAGATGAAATGTGCAAAGAAGTGAGATAATTAAATCTAACCCCTTTAGTAGTTTTGATAGTCAATGCACTGCCAATAGGAAAAGTTATCTACAGTGTTAAAGATAAAACATATTCCTTGTGGAAGTACTCCTTGCTGGTATTTTGTTGCTCTCTTTCTAAATGCATTGCTTCAGGTAGCTAATTTGAATGTTCTCTTTAATAATCAAATACAGATTTGACCTTGGTCTGTAACAGCCTAGAACTTTTGCTGAATTATTGTATCATGGGAACTGTCTACGCAAAATATCCAGAATGTTTTTATTCCCCCTTCCTCTGTGTGAAGTACAGCAAAGCCTGGGCTGTAATCTCAAAGTTTACAGTTCAATAATATCTAGAACGTGCTGCCCTCTTCAGGAGCTAGTGATTAAAAATAGGTGATTTTGTTTATTGATTCAGAAACCGTAGTGAGCAAACAGGAACTACCGAACAAAGTCAGTCTGATTTTTTTTTACATTTGTAATGCCAATGCCAGAAACTCTGAAAGGAGTTGCAAAATTAAGAGACGAATCTGATTTTTTTAAAAAGGAAATAAAGAACTCGTTAGCATTTCCTAAATAAAATTTGAGAACTGGGTGGTCCTACTCACATCTACTCACACCTACTACAGATTGTTTATTTCAGCCAGTGAAAGCAAAAGCTAGGAGAAGCCTTGACTCACTCCTGCTAAAATAATAATTCCATATTTTATATACCAGCAAATAACCTGTTATTAAAAATTATTTGTGTTCAAAAAGAACTCATACATTAGCTGTCACACTAAACTTACTTTACTTTCAGTTGCTCTGCTCATCTGAATCCATGTAAGGATTTAGGCCATGAATTAGCAGAACATTAAAACATGCACTTAACTTTAAGCACAAACATTGCTGCAGTAACTTCAGAGGGATATTTGTGTGAAAGTATTTAACAACTTGTGTATCACTCTTGAAGCCTGCATATGTACCTGATAGGCAGGGCACAGGACCACAATCTTCAGTTAGTATCTTACGACATTGTAACTCATGTTGTAGAATCTTAATAATTAAGCAGTGAAGAACTAGAGGCAAAATCTACCCTTTTGTGAATGTAATTCCTTATCAAGTCAATGAGAACCTTTGTTCATTTATGAAATGGTGACATTTTATTGGTTTACAAATAGCTTTGGAAAAAAAATATTATGGCTTTGTGGCAGGGGGACCCAAAAGTTGTGTAGAGGAAAGGCAAATACTACTTTGCTGAAATGAATGGATTTTTTATGTAACAGCCCCAAACAGGCAGTGGATTAAAGATTTCCTCACCCAAACAGCATGGTTTGCAAACTGTGAGGTCTGAGGAGCAAAGATCTCTGGAAAGGACACAGAAGCCAGTGCTTTGTGAGAACTTGGCTAAATCAAGATGAATGTTAAAAGGGTTCATTTTAAGCTTATGTGAAATGTTGTTTCTTTGGCGGAGGGAAACCCTATTTTCCTGCATTTCATAATTGAAGCGAAAGAAATATTCTGTGCTACATCTCACATGAAGCACCGTATAGAAGATGTAGCCCACAAAGAATGGAGTAAAGGTGGCTTTAAGCCATCTCTGTAGATGCTCAAATTCAAGGCTGGATACAGGCCAATAAATCTTCACGTAAATTAGAGCAGTCCTCAGGGACTGTTCTAATTTACATTAGCTTTATTCAGGCTCCCTATATCTTGTGCTGTGCTGCAACCTCAATTGTCTGAATTTCTGCAGCACTGAACCCCTGGAAACTCCCTTTCTGCCCAAGGTAAACTCCTTGAAATAACTCCTGTGCCATACCAGGGAATTCTTTATCTGGACACTCCCTTACCTGTAAATAGCTATATTTCATCCAGTGATATATGCGGTCATGGGGAGAACCTGGAATCAAGGTTTAGTTTTACTCTTTAAAGGTAATAGCCCTACCTAGACATCAAAATTTTTTTCTAAGCAGTTTGTGACTGTATCTCTTGGTTATAGTAACATTTTCTAAACATAATTTTAAATTTAATTCCTTAATTCTCTCCCTTGCATGTTTATTTTAGAATTTAATTTTCTCAAAGAATGAAAATAGTTAAGAATAACAAGTGGGTTTTAAGTGTTGTCTTTTCTTTGACATAAAACTGTTTTACCTGTGAAAACTATGTATGAGGCAGATGATCGGCAGATTCTGTACCTAACCATGGCCACTTAAGCAGGAGTAAAGTTGTATTCTGTGTGAGAAATGCTGGCAGAATTTAGCCTATTGTCCTGAAAACTTTTTATTCTCGAACTGCACAATTGTGACATATAGCACAAGATGTTATAAGGAAGTTAAAATCCTCTCTGGGTATATATTGAGTGAAAGTGATCACTCTGTGCAGGCTTTAGTTAAAGCAACTGGTAGGGGTGATTCATTTATTTCTAAAGAAAACAGAATAGCTAGATGTCAGGTAAAAATCAGACTGAAAGAGATAATAGAAAAGAAAGCAGAAAAAAGAGTTAACTAGTATCCATTCCTTTATTTCCACATAACAGTTAATGCATGCTGATGAGGTGTAGTGTACTTAGTACTTTCTCAGTACCCCAGTCTAACCATTGCAAACTTAGAACCCATGAGCAATCTTTTTCTAAAGCAAAATGTAAAGGCTGATTAATTATTTTAATAACCATGATATTTTTTTATTTTTTTTTTTTTTATCATAGACTAATAGAATCTTAGAATGGTTTGGGTTGGAAGGGACCTTAAAGATCACCTCGTTCCAGCACCCCTGCCCTGAGCAGGGAAACCTTCCACTAGACCAGGTTGCTCAAAGCCTCATCCAGCCTGGCCTTGAACACTTAGAGGGAGGGGGCATCCACAACTTCTTTGGGCAACCTGTTCCAGTGTCTCACCACCCTCACAGTAAAGAATTTCTTCCTAATATCTAATCTAAACCTACCCTCTTCCAACTTGAAGCCATTTCCCCTTGTCCTGTCACTCCCTGCCCTTGTAAAAAGTCCCTCCCGAGCTTTCCTGTAGCTCCTTCAGTAACTGGGAGGCTGCTAGAAGGTCTCCCTGCAGCCTTCTCTTCTCCAGGCTGAACAGCCCCAAGTCTCTCAGCCTGTCCTCATAGGAGAGGTGCTCCAGCCCTTGGATCATCCTCGTGGTCTCCTCTGGACTCACTCCAGTAGGGCCATGTTCTTCTTATGTGGGGGCCCCAGAACTGGACACAGTATTCCAGGTGGGGCCTCATGAGAGCAGAGTAGAGGGGCAGAATCACCTCCCTTGACCTGCTGGCCACGCTTCTCTGGATGCAGCCCAGAATACTTTATTATGATTAAATCATAATAAAAATTCCTTAATGAGTTAAGAATAAAATCTTGAACATTTCATTGATAATTGCCTCTCTTCATCTTAACTCTTTATGTACATGCTTTACCCTGTTTTCTCCCACTCCATAGCACCGTGACAGTAAGCCCATGGTTTTATTTTCAAAAGCACAATCACAAGCTGGATGCCATGATCCTATGTCTGTATTTTATGAACACTAGCAGATAAATTCCAGCTGTAACGCAGTTCTAAATACAGACATGCACAATAGCCTGTGCTTTTTTCTACTCCGGTACCTGCTAAGTACATGTAATATGTATTCAGAACTGCATTAAACTATTGATCTATGATTTGAACACATAATTTTATTCTTTGTTTTGATGCTGATGCATTGTTTGGCAGATAGAATCCCTGTAGATAAGCATATAATAACTAATAATATTTTCTTTGCTTTCTAGGGTCTTTATGGCAGAATGATGAATTCCGTCTTTTCCAGAATGGTAAGCAGAAAGCTATTTCTGTTTCTGATAACAAAGAACATAAGGTAAATTATTGTAAGAAAAGATTGCCAAATTGCTTGAGAAATAACTGTACTGTACAATTTCATAATTATATGGCTTATACAACTGAAAATATTTGAATATTCAAATCCTGTAAGCTACCTAGAAAAGATTTGCAGAACATTATGCTAATTATTCAAAAGAAAATAAGTTAGGATTTAACATCCTTGTTAGAAATGCTGCTGACCCCAGAATGTTCAAGTTTTTATTTTTCTTAACAATTTATTATAATTTATAAATTCCCATAAACATAAATACATTGTTCTATCAGTGAAGAACATAAATAGCTCTATGCTTTAGGCTGAGAAAGGGTGAGTTCTATAGCACACGTTATTATTCGAATTGTAAAAAATTGATTTTTATTTATGTTTCACTAGGGCTTTGCTATATCTGTGAATTTAAAAATATGTAGTTTCCAAACATAGATGTTACTTCTGCATGCTATCATGTTGTTTAAAAAAGATTGTTTCATTTGTCGTTCTTTTTTATGGCTGAAAAAGGCAATATTTATTTTGCCCCTTGATCATAACATCTTTACAATCAAATAAAAAGAAAAATTCATCATACTGTATGTGTAAAGGTCATCCTAAAATAACACTTCTGAGCAAACTATACTGAATCGTATGAGTACACTGCTAAGGAGAAATGTTTTCCAACAGGTCTTGGGCATTCACTTTACAAAAAAAATTCTTTCCCACTACATAAAAATGTAGTCTGAAATCAACATAAAACCATCATGAAGTGAAACTACTGTTAAAGTGGAAAGAAATACTACTCAAAAAATATCCCATCAGAGCACAAATTCTGACTTGAAATATAACTGCTTCTTAGTGTTACACTTGAAAGATCTTCCATCTAATCCCAAAAGACTCTCTAAAAAAGGAGATTATTCATAAACTTTAATGCGCAATAGCTTAAAACAATGATAGATTTAAAATACGTGGGATTGATTTTTTGTTGTCTTTGATAGAAACATTATCAAAGTTGCCAGTGTTTAAGAAAACCAATAGCAAAACATAAATTTTATGATGAACTTTAAGAATAATGACTTGATTTCTGATGAAGATGGAAGGAAGGTTAGTTGTTCTTTGAATTTTTTCTCTAGGAAAGTAAAACCTGCAGGTGAAGCTGTTTTGAAACACTTGCTTTTGACCTGTAGATCTAGTCCTCTGATAATAACAATGAGGGCTGCTTTGGCAATATCTGTAATGTATTTTTACCTGTCTGCTAACAGCGGCTTATTTCAGAAGGATCAGGGTTGAGGATCCTTTAGGGGCATATCTATGATTAAAGAGAGGGAAAAGTCATGTTGAACTAAGGGGAGAAAAACCCATAAATTAATAAATAAATAAATAAATAAATAAATAAATAAATAAAAAGAACAATCCAAACAGGCATGAGAACTACATTTAACCTCCTTCATCCACAAACAAAAATGTTCAAGAAGAACTCAAGAGTCATTTTAAATCAAAAAGATTAACTATGTGACAGCTAAGTATGTTTGGGATTAAACCATCAAAGAGCCTGCCTCTTTTGTGTATATTTGCCTATTAGCAGTAGGTACTTGGCACAAGGATCGCATGTAGGTTGCAGCCACAGACAGACACTTGCACTGCATACTCCCTTTTCTGCAACGTTCATTAGGCAATAATATTGTCAAAGGTAAGTGTTTACCAGCAGCTTTAGTCTACTTAAAACCATTTTAGCCTGAGGCTGATCTTGTGAAGAAGGCTTGGGGGAAGGGCAGAAGAGAGACAAATATTTCATTTTTCATGAAAACAAATGTATTCAGCCAGTATCCTGATTTGAGGTAATTTATAACTCTAAATTTGCATGTTAAGTGAAATTATAATTATTTTTATTTTGAGACCAACTGTGTGATTTACACTATAAGCAAAGAAGATAGGACAAAGGCTTGGACCTTAAGGGTTACTACAACAAAGGCAGCAATAGATTCTTTTTGGAAGAATTAATTTTTACATGTATAACCATTTATACCTCAATGAATTTTCCCTGACTTGCTTGGGAATACAGGGTTACTCTGCTGATTATGGATTTCCTTTATGTAAATATTAATTCAAATATACATATATTTTGGGTGTCTTTTGTTTAGGGAATGGGAAACTGAGCTTCCTCATATTACTCCCTTTCAACATTGCATGGCTTTTTTAATCCTAAGAACAAGATAAGTATCACAGAAGAAAATAAATTCTTAAATATAATTTATATCACTTTAAAAAAATACACTTTTCTTCTGATTTCTAACTCTCGCTGTGCTTAATGATAAAGATCAAATGCACATTACTATGAACAGTCACAACATCCAGATTTTAACCTAAAAATGGACTTTTTTCTATACATGTTAATAAATTATCTGTTAACTCAAATTATTCCTAAAGATGTAATATTCAGTGGTAGCATTTCATTAAATATATAACCATTTTGTCATGAATTTTTAATTCCACAACTGTTTTTAATATATGGAAAATAATACTTTAGAAAAACTGAGAACATAAAAGACCCACTAACCTATGTGGAAGACCACTGCAGCTAAAAACTGAAGAAGAAAAAAATAGTTCTCACTTTCCTCTCAATTAAAACTCTGGGCAATTATTCCTTTAGATTATAGATCTCTTCTGGGATTCTGGTTACACAGAACTTTTTGGTTCATTTCACAGGAATAATATTCATCTTAATTAGCAAAAACAATTGATGGGCTTTTCTCTTTTTTACAAGAGGGAGTTCACTCGGTGTAGTGATTACGAGGAATAGATTATCCTGATAAATGAAAAGTTCTTGTCTTTCTGAACAGCAGCTGAATATGTTATCTGTCTTCAGCCTTGTAGCTGCTTTGTTAGACATCACCTTGTTGAGACAGAATGACATACTTGGTAAGTGGTTGACCCTATTTTTTGTCTGGCACCCTAACATAGCTGGGCATTATGCCAAGCTGGATTCTGTAGCTATTTATGACTGCACTCAAGGTTCAACTATGCAAATCACAACTATTAGCCAAAAAAGCATAGCAGATTTGTTTTTTTAAATCTTTCCATAGCTCACAGGGTCAAAATATTTGTTTTCACAATTTTAAAATATAGTTTTGTAAGTAATGATCAGTAATGTTTAAAGAGATTGTCACCTTTTAACATTTTATTTAGACTGAATTAGACAGAACATAAACATTTTTCCTCATGTGCTACAAAATAATTGTATGTAGCACAGGAAGAAGAGACATGAGCTGAAGTGAAAAAATATATATAATTTTATTTCTTTGTGAAAAGCTTTGCTGCACCATGCAGAATTAGAATACAATAAAAGGAAGATGAACTATAACAAAAAAATCTTTGGAGAGTGCAGTCTTCCTCCTGAAGGTTGCCCTGATTGAAGCTGGCTGCAGGGAGCTGCAGAGAAGGGCAAGATCCAATGCCTGCCCTGCCAGCGGCCTGGGCAGCTCCATGTGGCCTGCATAACTTCTGCTCCTAGTTGGTATCAAATCAGACCTGAATCTCAACTGAATCCCTAGCCAGTAGGTATTCACAAATATTTCTGCAGCTGTTAATGCCCAGACCTAAATTCATCCAGCATTATTTTGCTGGATTGTCATTGCAGGCAGACACAGGATGCAATGATCCTGTAGACCTGTTCTTGCACCATGCACTGAAGCTGTGGTGGTTTGCTAGGCTTCAGCTTGGGAGGTTTCTGTTGGGGTCAGTGTTGGGTGCTCACCTCCCCACACTCCCATGACACATGAGCAACACCGAGACTGAAAAGGAAAACTTGTGTAACTTCAAAAGGAGGTAGCGCTACAGAAGTTCTTTGGGTTGGGTTTGCCATTTGCTCTGTGTAGTGTTCAGTATTGGTCCTGATTTGAATCCCTTGATAATCAAACATATAGGCTGTCCTGGTTATCATCCAGCAGAATAGCTGTTGATTTGTCTCAGTTCTTTGAAGTAACAGTGAAAACATGTTTACAAAACTAGCAACAGTATATGTTATGTAGTAAGAACTGTGTCTACAGAAAATCAAGATGTGATTTAAACACATAAAAAATGATTACTCATAAGCAGAATTTGAAAAGACGTTGTGTGCACAAGATGTTGCAAGACAGATTTTAAAGACATATATCTCTACCCTATGCTAATTTCCTGACAGACTTTACAAAAGTATTAATTAACCTTACACACGTATCAACAAGGTTATCTATAAAAGATACACAGTTAAAAAAAAAAATCTATTAACTGATCACCTAAAGATTCTTTGACGATATTGCACAAAAAGACAATAGATAATATGCAATATACAGACATGAGTATAATAAGAATATACTATAGACTATGTATAGTAGACAATATAGTAAATTGAGACATTTCCTCTTAGAGAAAAGGGAAATATATGAACAGTGCACAGCCTGTTTTCTAATATAGTTTTGTGCAGACTCTGGATTAGGTCCAAACTTTGTGACAGAATCCAAGGTCAGAGCACATGTTCCTTCACCAGGTGAGCCTCTTTCACATAACACCAAGGATGGATAAGGGCTGCTTAATTTACTGATTGTAACATGAAATAATTAACAAGGCTGAATCTCTGGTTCAGAGTATTTCTTTGTTTGAAATCGAGGATTGACATTAAAAAACTAAAATAAAACTGTTATCTGTTTTAACAGTTTGCCTGTTGGCAGTCAACAGTTTTATTTATAGTTGTAAGGCATAAAGCATTTTTTAGGATTCTGTTGACTAAGAAAAACAATCTGAGTGTGAGGTAACAGTGTCTGAGTATAGTTTTCATTTGTGAGATACTTTTTATTAATCAGCTGAGTTTTGTGGATTGTAGTAAAATAATGTGTTTCAGCAGAATTGGAAGAATTATGGGAGAAATTATGTGAATGAGTGCAGAATGAAGCAAATTAAGATAAACTAATTGATCAAAGTCTGATTTCCCTGTTTAAGTTACCATCCACTCAGAGCAGAACGACTCATTGATCTTAGCAGTGTTTCTTCCCTTACTTACAAACTGCAGGACTGAGACAGTAGGGCTTTCTGAATCATCTCTGAGTATTTCCCCATCCTTCTCCTAATAAGGTGTGAAAGAGGCTTCCAACAATGTAAAGAAAATATTAAAATGGGACAAAAAATAAAAGGCTGAATTAGGAATATAGAGATTTTCCAACAAATTCATAGTGTTTGTACAAAGAGGTAGAGTTTGAGCCTTACTAATACAATACAAAGCCCTGGAAATTATACATGGTTAAATTCCTGTGCTTTAGCCAATCCTTTTTTAAAGAGTACCTTCTCCAACAAAAGGCACAGAGTACTGTGTTACGGTAAACACTAGCAACTCTGTCCACAATCTAAATAATACTTAAGAAACTAAATCCAAAGCATTAGCAATAAAAATACTTAGCATGTATTTCTTTCCTGGGAGCCTACATGGAAACTGAATTCCACTGAGCTGCACTTACACAGAACAGAATCCAATTAAAAAAAATCCTCCTGGATTCCATGCTGTGAAAAGCCCTTGCAAATTTATTTTAGGGACTTTGGGTGTGGAGCCTGGACATAGTTTTATTTTATTTTTTAATGGATTCAGTCTTAATGTCTAAGGTTATTCTTTATTTGCCTCTGCTGCACAGTTTTCACATATAAGCCAACTGAGGACAATTTGTTATTAAAGAAGTCGGCAGGTGTCCTGTGCTCTGAAACATATTAAATAAAGAACTCAACGGGATCATGTTGACTGTAAGCTCCACAAAGAAATTAAATAATGAAGACAGAAGCTCTTCAACAAAGACCAGTTCTGCATAAGTAAAAAATCTCTTGTCAGAAGATGGAAAGTTCTCCTACAGATTTTTACTAGAATCTCTATTTTGGTATTTTCTGAAACCAGGCAGTCTGTAGATTTTAGACACTTACACTTTCCGACCTGAGTCTTATGCAGTAGAGTGATCAGAATAGCAGGAACCAAATAGTCAAAATCTGCCCTTCTCTACACAGCTTCATTGCTCAACAAAAGGGCCATTTAAAAACAGCCTCATTATCACTCTGAAGTTTGTTGGATGCTCCTACCCATGTCAATATTAATATGAAATAGCTCCAGGAAATACAAAGAAAATAATAGAAAAGGGTCCATTGTATTTTTAGTTAATATTTTTTGAATGTATGAAGCCTTCCAGCCATGGAAACATTTAAAATACAGTCTCCTTTGAGATTTAAATTTATTTTGGGATAAGGTAATTTTAAATCACATTAGGAAGGTTCAAAACCAATATAAATACAGTTTTGAACTTCCCACTTACTTTGAGTTGCTGAGTAATTGCACCAGACAAATGTTTTTAGAGTGGGCTTTAATACAAAGAATCACAAAAAGTATTGGATTTTCATTTATTAAAAAATGTTATCATGCAGTAATTGTTTGAAGGAAATTGACAATTAAGAAATCTAACTAAGACTCTTTTTGAAGAAATATTATATTTTATTTAATTCTCTTTGGAAAAAAATATGTTGATTTCAATAGAAGCAGGTCTGGGCAACTCAGAGTTGTTTGGAAAATAAATTATGCTAAGTGCACCCAGAGTCATTGAGCATCTTTACGAAATGGGAGTGTTCATAATGAACCAAAGTCTTCCAAAAGCTTAATATGACTTTAAAATAACTAATATGAAAAAACATTCTGGAACCATTGTTAACCAGGTGTTTTCCCTTTTTATCAATACAGTATATTCCTCTAATGGCCATCCCATGCTCTGTCATTAAAATGTGAGCTTTCCTTTCAGGTGCTCTGCCTCAGACATCTGGAATTCTCATCTACAGTTTTTACCTTCAGTCTCCAAGTTAAACACACAGAGCTCCGGGAACAACAGTTTGCTGCAAACACAATTCCTTACTCTGGGACTCAGTGAGTGTCTATGAATTTACCAGAACAATTAAAAACTCCTTCTCCAAAACCCACTATCAGTTTTAATACAAGACATAAGATGACACATTTCCCTATATCTGTAACTTCTAAATTAATATTGTTGATGAGATTTAACAGGCATAAGTATTTGTAGGACTGGGGATATGGTCTTGATTCAGCAAAAATTTGCTCACCTAAACCTGTGTGTTTGCAGAAGTGGGGCCTCAGGTTTTGTTAAGTTGCCTGTGAAAAATAAGCATGAGTTCCAATGTCCTGATGCCTTTCATTCCTACCAATAATTTATTTGATATCTATATTCATTTTTCAAGAAGGAAACAAACAATTCTCTAATATTAATTCTTCCCTAGTCATAACTTAAACTTTACTTGAATTAGTTACTCTGTTCACCGATCTCTTGTTGTCGGCTTAATGCCTCTTTTCTGGGTACCTATGTGAGTAACAGAAATATTTCCCAGAAAGTTCAGATGAAACAAAAAAACTAGTCCAGTTACATGCATTTCAGCCTCAATGTATGATGGAAAATTTTTCATCTACCATTTTTTCATTCCAGTTGCCATTGTCAGATCCCCCAGCAAAAATCCATAGTGATCCTCATCCTTTCTTAAAATTAAATATGTACACATCAGTCTTCCTGGGTCAAAAATTCTACAAGTGCTGCATTATACCAATCTATGGCCAAATGCAAAAATACCTGTAGTGGACCATGTGCTGTAGCTATCAGGGGGTGCACTGGTAAAACTGAAAGCAGAATTTGCAGCAACGTACAGGCTGAGAACTGTGCTTGTGGTTTAGTCTATACCACTGTATAACAGTGTAATCTCAAGTCAAAGAATGTGGTAGGAGTGTGGGAGCTTACCCTTGGAGATCTCTAGAGTGAAGCACAAATGGCAATCTCTAAGTGCACTGGAAGAGTGAGTGACCAAATAAATTGAATGCATTCAATCACTTTTAAGACATCTAATCCGTATGTAGCATTTTGATCCTGTGCTTGAGTAAAATGTATGATTAAATTTTTATTAAAAGGTAATGTGCCTGCTTTAATGATAGTTAATTATATATAATTAAAATGAAAGGATTAATAATATTAAACATTTCATCAGAGGTAAAGATAAATATAAATACATATATTGTAGTATGGTTAAATATGAATATATAATACTGAGCATATATTATCTTCAATGCATTATGTAAAATAGCAAATTAATAACATAATATATGAAATAATATTATACTCCAGGGTACTATGTAAATAAAGGCCTGATTCAGTACTTATACGTTCATAAAATCTATTTGATTTTTGGGGGGCAATATGCAAAGAATAGTTGAGGTAGCCTTAAAAATTATTATAAAAAGTCCCTATGAAACAGATGTTTTCACTTTATTGCTACATCACCTTTCCATGTGAAAAGTGAATTACAATGCTAAATGGCGTACATTTTGGCCACAAAAGAAATCTTTTTTAGAGTCATGGATTAGAATTTGGAAATACTTAATTTCTAGCTAATTCTGAATCCATCATCTTTATAGGTATAACTTCTGATTTTCAGAATTTTTGAATCAGGCCTTAAATATTCATACACAGGGTATTCCTCCTGCATGCCACTTACTTATATCTGACATACTTAATCTCATTTTGCTTCTTTCTTAAAAAAATCAGTATTTAGTGAAGCAACAACACAACTTGATTTTACCCATAAATATAACATTCATTCTAGTTGTCATTTCTGCCATTAGATACAGAAAAATCTGTATCTCCAGATGTAAATTGCTATGAATACACTGAACCTTTGTCTTGTAAAATTTTATGCATTAACATAGTTTAATAAGCTGAGAAATGCGTTAGCTTTTTAAATAAATCTTACAACTGTGTAGTTTGAAATCAGAGAGATGTTTTGGTCTCTGCAAAGTATAAGGAACTAATTTTTTCTAACAAGACCCTAAGACCCTCGGAAGAATTTTAAGGATTTTTATGAACCTCTGTATGCATTCTTTAGCTAGATTTTGGCATTGTTTCAGTGTAACTCCAGTACAACTCAATCAGTTTATTTTATAACTAAAAACAAGGAAATAGTAAGAAAAATACGTAATATATGGTACTCATGTTTATAATAGAAACATCCATAAAGAAAGAAACATGTTCTAACTCTTCTCATTACCCCAAAGGGAATTGCATCTTTAATCACACAAAGCACAACGGCTTTCTAATTTTGTTTAAAGTGTTTCAGTACTTACAAAAACCAGATCAGGTTATTGTAAATCTAAAGCAAATTAGAATCATTGGCCTCTGCTCAGCTGTATTCAAGAATACTATGTAAATCATAAATTTAATGGCATACTAAGACACACATCTGTTTCTATTTTGTAGAAGTTAATAATCTAACTTCAGAGTATTTAAACATTACTTTCATTAACTGGAAAATTGTGAAGAATAGAGACTGCTATAAGTCACAATGTGTTGCTGCATTAGGCCTCAAGAAAAATAAAAATTGTGAGTCTATACAGTTAAGCATAATTTTCTGAGAGATATGTGCCATTGTCTGTCTCATGACCTTGCAGCTCCTCTGTTTACTAGGGAAAACATCACTTACACAAACAGAGCTGCATTGCTAAGTAGAATCTGCACCTGCACATAGTAGATTTCAATTTGTATTTTTAGTAGCAAATGTCTTTCACAACAAGGAAAAGACGATGCCTTAATTCCCTAAACCTATATAGATAATGACCTAATGATTTTTCTCATAGTTAGCTTTCTAAAATCCAAGTAAATAATCTACAGGTCAATATGCATATTGCAACTGATTTTAAAGATATTTTTGTGACTAGAAGTGATAAAAAATTTGTGTTGCATAGATCAATTCCCAGTATATACTTATTTTAATAAAACTTACTTTGTGGTCTAGTGTGTACACTATCTTACACATTGCTTCACACTACTTATTGAAAAGTTTAATTTAATAACAGATTAATACATTATCTTATACTGTATCATAAAGTAGGTGTCAAGCACAATTTATAAAATTTGCAAAGAACCAATTGTGTGCGATTCATCGGAAAAATACATAATTGTTTTCAACTTTTAGTTGTAAAGACACTAATTTCCCAAAAGGAAATGGATGTGTTACCATATATATACTAATCTTTTTGAAAATTTAGTTTAATTCAGTTGCAAAGCAGAATAGAATTGGTCTGCCAACTTTAGCACTGTAATAAAAGATCTAATTTGTAAGGTTTACTATGATAATGGATTGTAAGGTGATAAATTTTGACCAATAAATTCCTTGGAAATTCAAAACTGGGTTGCACTAAGGGGCAAAGTTAAAATATGTAGAATATTAAATTAAATCTTTATTAATAAAAATTACAATGTCAAAAACATAGTCTCTTATAGAATTTTCTCTCATCAAATAATCCATTTATTAAAAGACATCCAATCTTTGGGAAGTCAGATGTCACTTATGTGCTGTTTTGCTTGTGCTAAAATTACCTGCAGTAGTAGATACTTTGCATTAAAGCTTAGGGTGCATAAAGCTGAATGGGATTTATGTAAATAACTGTATGAATATGTATCTCACCTTTTACCAATGCTAATTTCAATGAGCTGTATTTAAGAGGAAATTATATTAATATATACAACTGATAGGGAATTTGCACGTTAATTTTACTATCAACAAAAACTCTACATAAAGGAAATTAAACCAATGTAGCCATGTAGAGAGGCGACAGAAAGAGAAAACAGAAAGGCAAAACTGGGCACCTAAATTTCACAGTGCAAATTTGTAGTTTATTCCTCATAAGATTCAGTGGTTGCATATGCAGGAAATTCTCCCACTCCTGTATAAATGCATACAGAGTTCTTACTTTGCTTTGCAAGCATGCAGTAAGAGTGTGTGTTATCTCACTGATATGTTAAATGTAGTACCATGATTTATCATATATAATAAGAAAATACCATATTTTGGTGCTGATAATTCAACAAACAGCAGCCATGGCTCATAGTGGGATGGGGAATAGCATCTTAATTAATTATTGAATATATTTTAACATTTATAATTAGCAGTAGTACTAAGCAGCGAATTGATGTTCCTCACAACAGGAGCATGGCAGTGGTATCATTCTTTGCCTGCAGTGTTTTTAGGAAGGCGTAACCATACCTTCAATCAGATTCAAATACTATCTGTCAAAAACACTGAGGTCTGTCAGAAGTAAATGATCATTTAATTAAAAAAAAAAAGGTGGAATATCTTTGATCCCTATACTTTAGTGATATTAATTCCCACGTGCTGCAGGTGTTTGTAATGTATAACAAACCATTACTGAAAGAGAGGCTTTTATAGGCAATTTCGGTGAGGGAAAATGACTGTTCCTACAGCTGCCAGAGTTACACCTGGCAATGTAGCACAAGCATGACAACATGTGAACTAGAAGATGTAAGCCTGGAAACAAATCTGGGTCTCCCTGTCCATGCTCTGCCCGTGCCAGCTGAGATGGATTGCAAAGCAGTGCTGGTGTACAAAGTTGATGGGGCCGGGGAAGAGACTGAATTTGCTGCTGTTTCTGTGATCTCTGACCAGTGATCCATGATGCCTCTGTGGTATCTGCTCCAGCGGGAGCCAATCACATAACTTGCAGCATTTCAGTAGCAATCAGTACCAAGAGGAAAAAATATATTCTTATTAAAAAATATAAGGGACCAAGTCCTTGGTTTAAATCGTGAAACAAAATCAAAACAAGTATCATCAATCAACTGAGGTTATGAGCACTTCCAGAGTGGCATGGGAAACTGAGAAGCAGAACCAGATGAACTGTACGTAAAGCATGACTTACACATCATCTTGATTGAAGCTACCAATTGAAAATTCTAAATTAAAAAAGAAATCAACAAAACCTCCACTTGTTCTCACAGAAAAACACCTGGTGGCACACTGGGAAAACAGTAAATGTGAACTGAAATATGCAAGTTTGGAAGCAAATATGGGTTTCATGCCCTGCCTTACAATAAAGGAATTTGAAAGTTGCAATCATGAGGTGAGGAAGACTCAGTGGGAGGTTCTTTTCTGTTTGTGATTGATTGTGAGCACCCTGTTCTTTCCTGTTCATAACCTATTACCATATCTCTGAACTTGATTATTGTGACTATGGATAAGATTTTCATGTAGGCATCATATAGAATTCCAAAAACTAGACTCCTAAAGAGAGAAGGAGAAGGAATTTAAGCCCATTAAGTTTAAAAATGCCTTTGCTTCAATGCTGCTTACCTGGGGAAGATGACTCTGTTCAAGAGGCACTTCCATGTTTTTATATTAAATTTTTTCTACGGCTCTAATGCTTATCATGCTGAATAGTGCTTCAGTCAAGATAAACCGGACTAAGGAGCTCTGTGCCCACATCGTTACTAAGGCTGTCTGTGAAACAAAGCTGAGCAGTTAAAAGTTGACAGTCAGACTCTAAGAGCACCTGACACCCACCAACACAGTTAGCCTGTCACTAAACCCTGCAGTAATCACCACTTTGTTTTAAAGGTGTAGCTTTATTCTACAACCAGCAGTTAGAGACTCGTCCAAAGTGTGTGAAACAGGATCAGTTCTCTCCTCTGCCTGAAGCGATTCAAATGCCTATTTCTCCCCAGCTAAACAATTCTCTAACCCACAGCCTGATTGGAGATGGAGATATTCTCCACTTCTCCTGTTGAAGTCATGCACTGGGCAGAAAATGATTCAGGATTCACTGGGCTAGAAAGTGAGAGCACCAGAGGGAACATGACTCTGTAGCTTAATGATTTGGGCAGTCAGCTGGAATGGGAAGGCCTGAGTTCTGGTCGGTGGTCCAAGAATTTAATGTATTTTATCCCATAACTTCTCAAGAAAGTAAATTTAACCTTACCCCAATGTAGGCATCTAAATCTTTATGGGTTTGTAGAGCTCTGCAGATAAAGATTAGTACCTCTTCAAATCTTGGCCTGTGCCATCAAGAACATGGATTTTAATAGGGCCTGGGATGGTTATATTAGATGCTTGGGTAAGAAGAGAAAAGCTTTCATGGATTCATACGTGCAAATACAATGGTTTGCCTTTGAATTCTCCATTCTTTTTTCATCTTTTTTTGCATCACCTTTCATTCTGAGACACACAAGCAACAGAAGAGAGGCCAGTGACCTAGGTGATATTATAGTTAAAAGCGTTCTTAATGAATGCAAGTTCAAGATCTGCAACTGGAGTTTGATAAAACATATCATAAGAGGTAGAGGGGCTTGGCATAGATATCCAGTCCTTCTCCCATTCAGTTTCAAATCTTCCCACTCTGTTATATCAAGCAGTAGGGTAACAAGAGGTGAGGAGAGGTGGTAAGAATACGCAGTGATCTTCACACAGGCCAGTCTGAGATCTGGGGTACCTCTCTGGCTACAAATTACTGAGTAAAAGTGATAACAGAGATTTAGCAAAGTCACAGCACATTGTATAACATAGTGGTGTAAGGGGCAGAAGGAGAAGGAGCTCCCTATCTGCCAGGTAAAATTACATTTATTTTAAATAGAATATCTTATTTAATTTCTTACTATTCCCGTTATTTGCTGCCCAAATGCAGAAGTAATGCCTAGGCAGATACAGAAGTTGTAGAAAAGGGAACCTAGAAATGTGCAAAACTATTTGGAGAACTGGGATCACATGACATACCTCTTTCCCCAAAATCTCAGCACTGCCTTTCCTTCCCTGGTATGATCATTTGAGATTCTGTGCTGAGTTTTTCATATGAAAACAGGGAATTGTACTTGTCTCTTTTTAAATGTGTTCTGCTACGTGACTCCTAACAGCTCAATCTTGAAAGCTCTTTGGCCTTTACAAATGCCTGCAGCATTAAACTGTAAACTTTTCTCCACCAACATACACCCATAAATACCCAAAGCAAGGAATGCACTACTTCAGTAACACTGAGCTCCACTGCTCCCCCAGATTTCCTTTTCAGAGAGTGGAGAGGCAACTGCAATGGTTTAGCATGAACATTAAAATCTGCATCTAAATTCACTGGTAAAATTTGCATTGATCTCTTATAATTTATTAATGTGACACAAAAATTCTGTTTCAGAATACCCAGTTAACATGGCATACACATGCTTTTGTTTCATAGCTGCATTTTCTCTGAACAAGGTTGTTTCTTATATTCCTTAATTAAGCAAAATTAAATTAATTTCTGTCTAAGAAACAACAGCTTTGTTGAATAAAATGATCTTCATTTTCTTGAAGCTATTTAAATTAAAAACATGAGTTTCTACAGTTGGAAAAAAACCATCCATGGTTAAAATGTTTGAAGCCCATCAATCTCTTTAACCACACAGCTAATGTGTTCCTTCTGTTTTCTTTGAATGAAATCACCATGAGTGGTTAGATGTTGATTTAACATAAAGCAAATGGAAATGGGTGTTTCCTTAGTCATATGTAGAATTTATTTTTAAAAACAATTAGCAAGTGTTATGAGTAAGTCAATGATTTTGTCATTTCTTAAATAATGATATAGATTATGAGCCATTAAAATTGATTACTGAAGTAAACTATGTAAAATGCAAATTCATTACATTTGTTTGTTAGGAACAGCTGCAGAATTCTCTTATTTTATTGATGGGTTTCATTTTTTTCCCAAGTGACACTAAAATCAATTACTTAGTTTAAAAGGCTGGTAATTGTCAAGATATATTTCCCAACTTTTAAGACAATACATTGGATATTTCCTCTTATGGGTTGTATCATTCACACTTTATTTATATAAATTTGTCTGAAAAATTAATTGAGGATTTTCCTAAATGAAACAAGCGAAATTTTGCCTTTTAGTTTTGTGTTGAAATGGTAAAATCATGTAATGGTTTGTTACTTTTCCATGTACCATGGAAAAAAACCCATGTCTTTACATTATACCAATTAAATGGTGTCTTTATATTACACCAATTTTAGCTGATGCTACTGCACTATATATATATACAACCTCTTCTGTCAAGTCTTTGCTAACATTACATCTAATTATAAGTTCATTGATACGTTATTCACAGGAGTACATACAGATAGAAAGAAATGTCAGTCGCTAGTATTTAAAGTTCAGTCATAAAACTTCAGTAATAAAAAAAAAGGTTGCATAAAATCTGTGTAAACCATTTCTCATGGGGGAACTGACACTTAGGGCAATACAAAATATTATTTATAAAGATATTAAAACATTTTAAATTAACCTTTTTAGCAATAGGCGGATGCAAGCTGCAATTCTATGGCAAAAAAACCCTCTAGTGGAGTCTACAAGATCATATTACAGACATCATAATTCGGCTAATTTTTGCCGCAAGTTAAATCATCTTTTTCAGACGCATCGCCTTCAAGTACACAGCTGACAGTTCAATCTCTTCCAGTTGTTACTGTCCTACATGTAGTCCCTAGAAATGCTAACTGATTCATGAGATTATTTCTAAAAATTACTATGAATTTGCTTTTAGTTTTTCAAGGACATGATCCAGCAGTTTACACCAAAGCAATTTGAGAGCAATACACACCAAATACACAGCTTAACATGAAACATTACAAAATTTAACATTAGCAAAAGGGGTAAATAAACTATTATCAAATTATTTTGCTAAGATTATAACATTTCTTATAGTGTTTTCAAGCTAGGTATTTTGCCCTGTTGCAGCAAAGCAAGATCACAGAATCACAGAATGTCAGGGATTGGAAGGGACCTCGAAAGATCATCTAGTCCAACCCCCTGCCGGAGCAGGAACCTAAATGAGATCACACAGGAAGGCGTCCAGGCGGGTCTTGAATGTCTCCAGAGAAGGAGACTCCACAACCTCCCTGGGCAGCCTGTTCCAGTGATTTTAAGGAAAATCTACTTGTCTGTACTTGTAGAGTCTGTATGGAATGATATAGATGTTTTATAGGGATATGGCAAAAAGCGATTAGTAGGCAGTTTTAATGGTGAAAAGAAATTTGATTTGTTATAATTCATTTTTATATATTAATATTCAAATCTGGCAATAATTGTTGCAGAGCAAAACCTAAAGGATCAGATTCAAGTATGCCCTGGGTACATGTGTGTATAATTCTCCTGTTTTAAAGAAACAGATGCTGATTCATGTGAAGTAAAATTAATTGCTTGAATAATAATATTTTACTTGCCAAAACAATATACACCTCTGCCAGGTATTCTTATATCTTAATCCAGATTTAATGAGAATTAATGGAAGCACGTGTTTTTGAAACAAATGCTGAAAGGTCTCTGTCTACATTTTTACCAATTGTTTAAAACTCAGTTTTACAACTTAAGAGTTGTAAAACTTAGAGCTGTAAAACTCCATTTCTGCATGTAGAAAGAAATACGATTCCTGAAGTTTTTGATGAAAAGGGGGAAAATAAACTTCAGTCTTGCATTTGAATCCATGTAGGTGAATTCACTTCAACTTCAGCAAATATTAACACAAGGCCCAGTTCTGCAGTTCTTTTCAATCTTTTTGTGGGTAAAAAAAATTTACAGAAACCAACACACTTTTTGCTCCAAATAGAAGAATTCCTCTCTCTCACATACTCTCAAAGGAAAATCGTCAACCCTGCATAATTCTTGTATTCTCAACTGCTTCTGGCTAAATCCTACTTTCATCAACTAAGTAAAAGACTTCCAGCTCAGGGCTATCACTGTTTACCTGCAATTACATTTAGTTGACCAAAATAATAATAAAAAAGATTTGTTACTGATATGTTTTAAAACTCTGGTAAAATGATAGCCAATCAATATGTATAACTTTATATTTCTATGACTTTCGTGTTAAGCATGTTCTCATAACAGATGCATACAACCCTTTCAATTAAAATCGGTTTCTAATAAAATATATTGGAATGCCTGTATGATTTAATGTGTAAAGAGTTGTTTAGGGTTTAGGGTTTATACAGATATTTAGAAGGTTATTTTCAGCAAGAAAGGACAATCAGCTATACTAGGGATACACAAAGGATTAAAAAAATTGGGGAAAAAAATAGAGAATCCGCTCTTTTGCTATATTTTGCTTTCAGACTTAACACATACTTTTATCTTTCAACCGTATATAGTAGGTACCAAACTATCACACAGACACATGATCTCCTGTGCTTCCATGCCGAGTTTGGTTTTGAGGCAGTTTGCAGATTTAACCCAGCTGAAACCGGCCGCATGAAGAGGCTCTGCTTGCTATGGCAGAACTCCTCCTTTGGTCCTAAAAGCCTGGGACTGCTCTCCCACTTCCCAGTCTCCTCGACAGGTACTGCGCGTTGAGGAAAGTCAGCGTGGCTATGGCACGCTCATATTTCAGTGATTTTTAGATACTAATCCCTGGGATTATTGCTGGCACTGTTGAAAGTTTAATGTGGTTTTGAAGAGCCCTGGACCAGCTCTATCATTCTCGCTACCTCACGTTGCAAGGTCTTAAAGATCCAGTTTCCTTCGTAAACATGGTATGTTTCTCTTAATATATGTTGCAATTTTCTAAACAGGAACACTAATTGCACAGGAATGCAAAGAAGTCAAAATAATTAAGTTAAAGAATAAATCATTAACTTTAACAAAGGTAATGATCCTGATTTCCTGGTGTGGCGTGGGTGTTTTAAGGTGAATTGTCAATATGCTTTGGACTTAAAGAGCTGATCAGGCCTCGAGTGGTCGGTCCTGTCTTGTGCACGCGGTTCTGTGGGTAGATACAGTTCAGAGATTTTATTTCAGTGCCACAGCTAGAAAAGGGAGGGGATGGCTGAAAAAAAAAACCAACAACGGGGCATGGGGTGTTATCGGCGCAGGCCTGTGCCGCTCTGACCAGTGGCCGTCACCTCTCTTTCTCCCTGCGGCCACCCCAGCCCTGCGCG
>NW_010339279.1:0-2842 GCF_000700745.2 Antrostomus carolinensis
GTGGGGTGGAGGGTGGGGTTATGGGGATGGTGCATGGGGGAGCAGGGACTGGGGAGTAAGGACAGTGTATAGGGAGAAAAGTGCTGTGTAAAGGGGGTACAGGGTCAGTGCGTGGGGGACAGGGCGCTGGCAAAGGGGTGCTGGGCACAGAGGATGTGAAGAGTGATGTACCAAGGAGGGACAGGGCTGGTGCACATGGGAGGTAGTGCCACACAGAGCGGGAATGGGAGGCAGTGC
This sequence comes from Antrostomus carolinensis, assembly GCF_000700745.2. Lineage (NCBI taxonomy): Eukaryota > Metazoa > Chordata > Aves > Caprimulgiformes > Caprimulgidae > Antrostomus > Antrostomus carolinensis. The sequence continues at coordinate 238 of NW_010339279.1, forward strand.
ATGGGGAGGGAGGACAAGTGTGCTGTGCCAGGGGAGACAGAAATGGGGTGGGGGGAGACTGGGGTGGATGGGGAAAAAGAGCTGTGCAAGGTGGGAGAGATGCTCTGTGTGTGCTGGGAGTAAGTGCATGAGGGACTGGAGCTCTCTGTGGTGTGGGACGGGTGCGTGAGAGGAGGTTTGGGGCTCTGTTTGGAAGGACTGGGTGCATGGGGATTGGGGAGGTATATGAAATTATTTGGGGTAGAGAACAGGAGAGTTGGGTGCTTGGTGGGTAGAGAGAGTATATGGAGGCAGTGTGATGGAGGAGAAAGAGGCTGGAATTGAAGGGTCAAGAATCTCCTTCTGTAAATAGATGGGTTGGTCTCTGTGTGAATGCCCTGGAGGATAAGGCCTCTGTGCCTGGAAAAGAGCCACGTGAAGAGGACGTGGTGTTTGGAAGGGGGGAGAAGGAAATTAGGTGTGGGGAATGTGGATAAGGAGAAAGAAACATAAGCAAGAAGCATGGGAAGGAGCTTAGCAGTGAATCAAGGGGGACTGATGGATTTGTATGGCTGTGGGGGAGAAAGGAGTTGTGGTGGAAGGGGAAGAGCTGCATCTTGGAGTTTTACTGTAGACTAGGGTTTGCCTGATGCCATTCCTGTCTTCCAACTCGGGTTGCTGGCCTTACTCTTTTTGATAGATTATGAACAGCTCTTGTATCCTGCACTTTTTCCTGTAGTGATGTGGAGACTACATTTTTAAGGGCTTGTACTGCTTTTTCCCTCCCACCCAAAATTACACAGGACAGATGACATGCAAGCAAGAGCTCATTTTGGGATGCCTTTATCCTATGAAAAAAATATCTCAAGGAAAAGAGAGGAGTGCACTATACTGAGGCTTTTTCTTCTGAATGAATGAATTGCACAGTAATTTCCAAAGTTCCTTGAAGGGACTTTTTGCCTTTTGTGCAAGTCCTGAGATGCTGTTTTTGGCCAGTCTTTTTTGATAGATAGTGTATTAGTTCCTTGATCTTGTATAGCTAGTTACCTGTCATATGTTACTCTGAAAAATAATTCTAGCACCCATGAAGACAGATAAGCACTGTGCTGATAGGTGGGTATGTAAAAGTGAAAATGTAACTGGGGCACATTCCAACATGCTTATGGTGGCTTTGTCTGGCAGGAGATGTGGTTGCAGGGGCTTCACTGTGTGTTCAAACTGTGATCCTCTAGCAGGTCCCCCTTGTGCGTTAATGTTTGCGTTTTGGTAAAGTGTTGTTTGTGGAAGCAACAGAACGGGACTTTCAAAACAAAGTGATGGCAGATTTGCTGAGTTACTGCAAGGATGAGTGCAGGTGCTGTTTCACACAGTAAATGTTTTAAGGAAGTTGGGATATGGTTGTATTATGCTGGTGTAATTCTTTATATTCCGAAACGGATGCTTCTGTTGTGAATAATTTTTTTTGCTTGACTTAAACTGAGGGATGCAAGCTACTCTGAAAAGTGCTGCAGTAACACTTCATGATGTGTGCTTGTTTATTATGCTTATATGACACTGATTTAAGTCCTTGGGAATGGGGAGAAAAGTCCTTTCCTGTGTAAGCAAGACAGAATTTGTGTCTCTGAGTGTTGTGCTGGCTGGAGAATTTCCAGTGGAACGTATAATTTCTTTCAAGTCAGAAAACATGTTCTTGCTGGTAGCAACACTTTCTGGTAAGCCGTAACTTTCAGTGACTCCTGATTACATAAGCAGCTTTCCAGCAAAGTTACCCATTTTAACACCTTTTCTTGTCATCTTTGTCAGCTCTTTAGGTCTATGGCTCTGAGGGATCCCCTGTGTATGAAATGCCTTGGGCTGAGGCTCTTTGGACTGCAGTCTGGTGTTGGTGGGCAGCCCTAATCTGTGGAGCATTTGCAGTGTCAGAGGTGCCTGGGCTACTGTTTTTGAGCCCCTGGCTGTTGGTCAGTTGGGCTGGGTTGTTTGGAGACAGTTGTCTAAGTTTTGCAAAGTATCAGGGATGTCAGGTTCTCTGTTGCAGAGCTGGGAGTTGAATGGGGCTCTGGATGTCTCTTGTTGTCTAGAGCTCCTGGTTGTGCAACAAGATTCCCCAAACCCTTCCAAGGTTCGTGAGGGCTTCTATTTGTGTGCTAATAAATGTGGAATAGTTACAGATGGCTTTATTCATAGTTTATTTTAATCTTCATCATGAAGAAGCAAAAGGGGATGAAAAGCACCAAGGTAGTGTTACTGACTTCTCTTTGGTACATCTAGCAAAACCATTTATTTTGCCAAGCTGCACGTTAAGGATTCAGTATCTTGCATTTGTTTGCTGAAGGAGGATGGGAGTTCTGCATTTCTCTATATTAATACAAAGTGACTGTATAGATCATGCCAACTCCTTGGTAATAAGCCCAACAACCTCACTATAAAACATGGGAAATATCTTCTTTTATTCTCTCAGGGTTGGAAGAAGGTGTGAGATCACAGTTAAGTTTTCCCAGGCAGTATTTACACTCAGCTGTGAACATCCCTCCTGTAGGAAGCCACAGCCTCAACACTGGTACCTTTCACAGAGGAGTTTGATGTAGCCAGAGTTTTCCAGTGCAGGTGTGTGACTCTGTCTCTT
>NW_010339279.1:2865-20313 GCF_000700745.2 Antrostomus carolinensis
AGAAAGTGTGGGCTTGTGCTTGGGTATGAGTGAAGATTTTGCTTTGCTGCCACACAAAGATTTGGGGAAATGCAGGCTAGTGAGAGTGTTGAGCAAAAGGACAGAAGCAGTGAAAGACAAACTAGGTGGCTGTACAGGCAAATATGGGGGAAGAATGTTTTTTGACAGTGGCATGCCTTGCAGATCTTTCGAAGCTTACTAAAGAAGTCAGTAAGTGGACAGAGCAGATTGTTGGATTTGCAAAGGGAGGTCGGCCAGATCCTTCACCAGGAGCTTTTAAAGAATCTGAGCTGTCATGGATAAGGGAAAGTCCTCACAGAGCAGAGTAACTACTCAAGTTATAAGAATCATAGACTAGAAATAAATAGTAAGTCTCTTGAAGGAGGTGCTAGTGAAGTGCAATAGAATATGGGCTGATGACCTGGAAAACAGGTGAAAGGTGAGTTAATGAGGTTTGCTGGCAACAGTAAATTATTTGGGATAGTAAAGACTGTAGAAGGACCTGTTGCTTTTAGTAGCTGGGCAGTAGAAGAGCAGGTGGGATCAAGAGTTGTAGTGAGAGTTAGGATTGTTCCTTTTGTCTGCCTGTGGGATGGTAGCATCTGGACTGGCTAGTATAACTGGGATGGAGATCCCTAGGTCTGAATGGATAGCTCTGTAAAAACATTTAACTCAATGTTCATTCGTGGTACAAAAAAACAGAGTGGGGAGGAAAGTGTTAGAAGTTATCAGGAAAAGAATATGAGGGCGTATACATACACTGTTAGATATCCACAGCACCGTCTGCAGCTTAAATCCTGGGCGCAGTTCGGTGTGTTTCGCACTTTTCTTCCCCCTCATCAAGAAAATGTCTGCAGATGAGGCTGTTAGGAGGGCTTCTTGAAGAGCCTTCTCAGTCAGAATGACAGAATAGACTCAGCCTCTTCAGACTGGAAAAGAGATGATTGACTGGGGACATAGTAGAGGTTTGTAAATACAGTAGAATAACATGGCAAGGATGAGCAATTGTTCACTGTCACATAATGCAAGAGCTAGGGAGTGCTAAGAAATCTAGCAGCTAGCTTGTTTTAAAGGTAGCAAGTAAGAGGTTCAGAAGCATTAGGAGGTTGTTTTTTGTTTGTTTTTTTTTCCCAGAAAAAATATTTAATTAAATTGTGAATCTTAAGCTGTGGATGTTAAAAGTTTACATGAGTTAAAAAATGATTGGGCAAACAGAACAAAAATGTGTGACAACCATTTAAAAAAAGATACTATTTCTGGCTCAGGAAATCCTTGAGCCTCAGATCTCTAGACTCTGGGAGACTGTACAAGAGAAGTATAGCAACAAGCTTTCCTCCTGTGTTTTGTGTCCACTTGTCGGCATGTATATCAGTGGACTTTACTGCTGAGAAGTAGGATGCTGGACTAGATAGTCTTTCAATCTGACTTGGCACAGCTGTTCTTTTGAGTCTTCAGAGGAAGATCATGTTCTTTGAGCTCTACAAAGATGCTTTGGAAGGTTTTGACCATTCTTTTAAAACTAGTCCAAGAATTGGGGGCTATGGTTTTGCAGCGTAAAGGGTAGATAGTATTAATCTGATATTAATCTTGGTGTTAATACTGGGGGGTTTTTTCAGCTTGTGTTTTGGAAAGTGGTGAACACAAAACTTCTTTGACTTTGACAGTTCAGTAGATATGTTCTCTCTTGAAAATGCTTAGCTAATTCTTCTAATCTCCTTGTGAGAAGTAGATAGTAAAGATATTTACAATTGTAAATAAATTGATAGGCCCCATATTGATCCAGTTAGTTATAATAATTAATGCTGTTGCAAGTGGTCACAGTCAGGGAAGAATCCAGCCTCAACACTTAACCCTAGCCGTGTTACTCTGTTGATAGGCCCCATACTGATCCAGTTAGTTATAATAATTAATTCTGTTGCAAGTGGTCACAGTCAGGTAAGAATCCGGCCTCAACACTTAACCCTAGCCGTGTTACTCTCTTGAAGCTTGTGAAGGCCATGTGTTGAAACTGAGTTTCTGAGCTTGACTGATTTGATCCTGATAAGTCAGATACTAGTGGAAAAGGGTTGTCGTGCACATTTGAGCTCCAAGGAGCTCTGTTAATTGCACAGAAAATGTTTGAGGCATGTACTTTTCCTAGCTTTGCAGAATAACTATCCACCTGGTAACTGATAGCCAGTTCAGACCGTCTCAAACTAGCCAAGAGAGATTGGCCTCTGTGGCTTCTTGTCAAATTTGAAGAGCCTTTGAATTAAAGTTCCTCATTCTGCTAATTGCAATGAATGCATTGTATGGTTTTTTTGTTTAGCTGTTTGGTTTGTTTTTTTTTTCCCCCTTCATACCTTAATTCTTAACAGACTCCTATCAGTCATAACATTTGAATGTATCCCAGCATGAAGTGCAGCAATACAGGGTGTTTTTCTGTTTGTTGTTTTTTTTTTTCCCCTTCATACCTTAATTCTTAACAGTCATAACACTTGAACGTATCCCAGCATGAAGTGCAGCAATACAGGGTCTGTGGGTGAACTGTGTTTCTCCCGCTCCATCCTAATTGCATCCTGGAAGATGGAGCTCCACCGAGCCCTTCACTAGTCCGCACTGGTTTGATGGCTGCTGCTCTCGTAGAAACAAGTTGTGAATTGTGTGCTGTGCTTGAAGATGGCAAATTCTCTGATCACTCTTTCGCTGTGTCTGGGTGGGAGTCCCCTGGTTGTGGTAGTTGTTGGGACAAACTCCTTTCACAAGTGTTTTTCCTGAGGCTGACAGGAGAAAAAAACAAGTATGAAGCTGAAGAGAGTGAGAGGAGGAAAGCTGAGCATGGAGCAAACATTGATAGTCCAGATCTCTCTTCAGGTTTTTGTTTAAAGAAGCTGAGAAAGTGCGAGTCTAGAGCTTCTGATGCTAACCAAAGGGGCAGAAAACAGTCCCAGCTGAGAAAGCTGATGTGCAGGCAGTGCAGCAGCGAGCTGGAGACATACCTGAGAAAAGGGCACTGCAAGGTGTACTGAGCTTGTGATCCTGAAACATACTGTGTCTGGGGAGGCTCAGCTTCATTTATTCCAGAAATCACTTTTAAATGCTTGGTAGCAAGTTGAGAGACAGAGCATCTGATAAGCTTCTTGGGCACAAACCATAAGGCAGTCTGGAAACCTGCTCTTCAGAAGTGCTGGAGTCTCTGTGTGTGTGCAGCCTGGTGGCAGGAGAGCTGCCTGCCTGGCCAGGCACTGATGGCCCTTGATGGTCCCAACCAGCCTATCCCTGGGGCTCCCCCAGCCCTGCCCACGGCCCCGGACCCCATGTCAGACCCCAGGGATGTCAGCCCCTGTCCCAGTGACTCCACAGCAGGGCTGGTCTCCAGCTCCCCGCAGCCCTGCTCAGCCATGGACCCCACTTGCTTTTGTGGGAGAAAAGAAAGTTGTGCACTAATAACCCTCAGCCCACCAAGTGTCTGTTAAACTTCTAGTATAGGAGGGTCCACAACACTTTTTTAAGTAGGCTGCTTCAAATGTTAGAATATCAAGGAAAAGTTTCTTCCTGCCAATACAGTTTTTTTGGTTGCAAGTATATTATAAACAACTTGCTACAGTGGCCCCTTTGCCCTGCTGTAAATGCTGGATGTGTACTCTTACTCTGCAGCACCCCTTGACAAATTTAATGTATCTTTGTAGTAAAGCTGTGATGTGCTCAATTTTTCAGGTAAGCCTATGGAAACTAACTGAAATATTTTGTATATACTACTTTATCTTTAAAAACTTATTTATGTTTTTACATCAAGGAGCATGAGCTGCATTGACCTCAAGTGCAGAACTTCTCTGGAGTTTGTGTTGACCGAAGTATTTTAGTCTTTTGGTGTTCATGGAAATGGAAAGTTGTGGTCAGCAAAATGGAAGGAAGAGAGGCTAGATACAGGGAGGAAAAAGCTTTCATAAAATTTAAGCTAAGCTTACTAGGCATTCATCTTCTGTGCCTTTTTTCCCTCTAGAACTTTGTAAGGTGGACAGTTACTGTCACATAAGTGCTGGTGAGACAGTTGGTAAAGAGGATAGACTGTGTTTGTATCAGATTCTGTTTTTCTCTCTGGTCAGTTGTTACATACAATAAAGGAGGATGCTTCTGTACTTTTGAATATTACAAAGGTGGAAGCAGTGTGGGTTTTGGTTAATTGGTTGCCATGTAGGGTGTATTGATAGGCCACATCCTGACATAAAATGTTTCTTATAGTGCAGCCTCGAAAAGTCCTGAAGTGGGTTCTGCCAGTAATACGCAGGTGAAACTTGAAATGAAAACGCCAAATACTGAGAAATGAACACAGTGTTAATAGCAGTGAAATTCCTCTTACTTGTGGTCCAGACTTAGAGATGACACTAATTCACAGTTAACTTTACATTATGTCGAGTGGTCATGATGTCATTTGCAACACAGAAGGAAGGATGGATATGCTGGATTTGCAGACCTTTTTGGGAAATCCTGAAGAGTACTTAGGTGTTCCACTCAGTGCTAAGTGTTCTCATTACAAACCCGATCCGTAATCGTGTTGCGTTGGGGAGGAAGAGGGGAAACTTGCATCTATTTCATGCCAAAAACATCTAGTGGGTAATTATTTCAGTGAGATGAACTGAATCAATTTTTGCTTCTCTTCTGCAATCCTCCAGGTGGCAATCTTGCATCGGAGTTAAGTGTACAGTGTATAGTAAGTGGTTTTTTTTCTGGTGTTGAGTCTTTTTATACGCCGTCCCTGTGACGGCAACGAATGCTCGAAGCGCTGTGGAGTGTGCTACCGTCAGTTGTGAAAATGCTGAATTGTGCATGTAACTTGGACACTGACTGGTTTCATGGACTTGTGCAGCCCTAAGCTTGGGTGTGGTGGGTGCACCAGTGTATTTATCTCTTTGGTTGGTAGTTATGAAAATGAAGCCCATAGCTAGCTAGCTGTGAGGGAGCAGATTAAAAGTTAGACTATGTAAGTTTATTCAGCGGTACCCTTTCAGCAGGCTGTGGTGTGAGCAGATCTGTTAACTTCCCTGTAAAAATGGCTGAGAAAAGAATGAATTAAATTACAGACTTCAGTAGTTTTGTGCATTTGGAAAACTTGAATCACTTTACTCTCCTTTTGACTTTTATGGTCTAATTTAAGTTGAAAGCTCATTAGTTATTAATATTAGATTATCTAGTCTACCTTGATGATGAGGCAGTTGGTGTGATGCAGTCTGCATTCTTTACCAGACCCAGGTTTTATGCTGGGCCTGTAAATAACCTGGGTTTTAAATTGAAGGTTTTTCTCTCACGTAGTACTGAAGAAAGGGCTGGTGCTTTTTGGTTTTAATTTAACAGGGAATGATTTTGGTAGGACTGATCGTATCAAATAGCAGATACACTTCAAGTTGAAAGCAGCTTCATTCCCTGTCTTTACTTGCTCATTTATCTAGAGGAAACAAAATCCATTACACTGGGATTGAATCTGTTTCTTCTCTGGGTGCTGAATCTGAAACTCAGCTTGTCACTGGCTCTTAGAGTGATCTGTAAGCTGCAGGCGCCTGAGTTGCTGCTCTTGGCCTCCTCTCGATGGAGGGATGTGATAAGGGCTGTTCCTGTTATCGTCTTTTTATTCCTGTTCAGGGTTACTACAGACTTCAAGCTTTACTTGCTCCTTTTGCTACTTGAGGAATGTTCTTGTAGAGAAGCAGTGATGTGACTTCCTTCGTTAGTGAGTTGGTGGAACAAAACAGAAGCAGCCAAGGTGGCTGGGCCTGACCCTGCACACGGCAGCTGTGCCCTGGACTGTGCTGTGAGGAGCAGATGTGGGGACAGCTGCTCTTGGCTGCTTGAGGGACAGTCACTGTAGCTCAGCACTGGGGTAATGCAGGGTTATGATCTGGACCTGTGTAAGCCTTGACCAAGGATCATCAAGTTTCCAGGTATATGATCTCTTCCTGCATCTTCTTTTGGTGTCTTGGGGGACTGTAGCCCACTGAGAGGACCACAAAAAAAATTGAGTAGCTGTACTTTTGAGCTGCCTAACACATCTCTTCACACCTTCTGTTTTCCAAAATTTCATGTAAATGTCCAAAGCCAACTTAAAAGGAGAGGAGAGGAGGCTTCAGTTATGCAAAGCTGAGAATCTGGGTTAGTTTCTAAAAATAATTGGTAGGTGACAATGGACCTTGGGAGGCATCACCTCATGACGGAGGGTATTTGAGTTGGCTGAGGGAAATGTTAGTGTTAATGTTGAAGTTTTGGCAGGCAGTACTTCTCGACACCAAATACTTCTTGGATATATTTTTCTATGTCTTAAAAGCTGAGTGTAAAAAACCAAAAGCCTGTTTAATTCACTTTTGAAGTTGTAGAGGGAAAAATGGAAAAGGTCAAGAAATGTAAAAAAAAAAAAATTCATTTAAGCTGGGATGTTAATTTGGTTCTGTCTAGCGATTGCTATTCCTTTCCTTTGTACTTTTTAAATTACTAGCTTTGTAGGGATTTTTGTCTTTAAATGAATTTGATGATTTCACAGTTTTATTTTTTAAGAGTTTGTTTTTATTACCCAGCTGAACAGTTATGTTAATGAGTTTGGTTTGCATTCTGCTTGTAAAGATTAAAGCTGATGGTGAGACTTCATAGTCAATGGCAACATTAGTTTGCAGTTCAGAGTATAAGTGCTCAGCAGACTAGATTTCTGTCAGTTTTCAAAGCCAAATGCTAATTTGAGATGTGCAGTCTTTCCAGTTAGCTCGCTGAGAAATGGGCACATTAATTCTGATACCAGAATTTGTCTTTCAGATAGCTCTGCTGCTATCTGCTGAAGACTCTCTAGCTTGGAAAGAAATTAGTTTTATGTACAGTGATGTATTTTGAAGTCTAATGAAAAAGAACCTTAAAGAATAAAAACACTGAAATCCCAGCTTAATTTTATTTTATTTGTATTCTTTCTGGATTTTAGCTTCTGAATATGTTAAATTATTTTGTTAACAGTATTGTTTATTGCCACTGTAAGATTTTTTTTTTTTTTTTTTTTTGTCATAAGCTTTTTAGTAGTAACAGGGAAACCTGTAAAATCAGAGTGTTGGGGATTGGAAGGGACCTCAAAAGATCATCCAGTCCAATCCCCCTGCTGGAGCAGGAGCCTAAATGAGATCACACAGGAAGGCGTCCAGGTGGGCTTTGAATGTCTCCAGAAAAGGAGACTCCACAACCTCCCTGGGCAGCCTGTCCCAGGGCTCTGTCACCCTCACTGTAAAGAAGTTTCTTCTCAAGTTTAAGCAGAACCTCCTGTGTTCCAGCTCACACCCATTGCCCCTTGTCCTACCATTTGGCATCACTGAGAAGAGCCTGGCTCCATCCTCATGACATTTGCCCTTAACATATTTATAACCATTAATTAGGTCACCCCTCAGTCTCCTCTTCTCCAAGCTAAAGAGCCCCAGCTCCCTCAGCCTTTCCACATAAGGGAGATGCTCCACTCCCTTCATCATCTTGGTGGCTCTGTGCTGGACTCTCTCAAGCAGTTCCCTGTCCTTCTAAAAGAGTAATGTAGCTGTTTTGACACTGATAGTCCAATAGAGTTTAGTGCTTTGGACTGAAAAGTGGAGCCTTTGTGGCCAAGAGTGGCAATAGTACCTTTGAGGCAAGTGCTGGATGAGCCAGCGCCAGCTGCCCTGCTCTTGGTCCCTACTCTTGCCCAGCAGTTCATGGCCTCGTCCACTGAACTGATGCTGGGGCATCTGCTCTCGTGCTGCAAACCAGGCAAGTGAGGTATCCTGTGGTAAAGCAAACCTTAAAACTACAGAAAAAGGAGGGTAGGAGTTGGGATTTCTGAAGACAGATTTGCTACTGAAGAGAAGGAATGTAACAGTTGCCACTGTTGATGTATTTTTGCCAGATAAACTGTTCTTATTAAATGTACACCAAGAATGTTACGTGTGCTGGGGCAGTTTGATAACCTCTCTCTGTTTTGCCTCATCAGTTTGGTTTGGAGCATTTGTGGAAATAGGAGACTGTACCTATAGGAATGGCAAGGAGACATTGCTGTCTATAATATTAAGAGGGTAACCTCTGTATCCAGTGAAGAGGTCACTATTGAATATTTTTCATTTCTAATAAGGATGTTGAACTGAAGTACATCAACTGTGGGGCGTTTGCGTGAGAGCTGCTGATTACTGTTTGTTGAAAGGATCTGTTAAGTAAAGGTGAAGTCAGTCTGTGTTAAGAATGGCAAGGAGACATTGCTGTCTATAATATTAAGAGGGTAACCTCTGTATCCAGTGAAGAGGTCACTATTGAATATTTTTCATTTCTAATAAGGATGTTGAACTGAAGTACATCAACTGTGGGGCGTTTGCGTGAGAGCTGCTGATTACTGTTTGTTGAAAGGATCTGTTAAGTAAAGGTGAAGTCAGTCTGTGTTGCATGTAGCACTGGAAACCTAATTTAAAGGTTAAAAAAATAATCTTTGAAGGCTTATAGACAATAATTCTATGGTAATATTAGCTTTTTCTGTTTGTTCAATTTCCCCCACCCCCCAACACAGATGTACATTAAATGCAGCTGAGAGGAGACTAGCTAAGAAAGTCTGGTAAGAGTGAACAGTTTAGGTCAGTTTCTCATCACTTGTACCTGCTATGGAAGTATCTTACTCAGGTGTGTAGGAGGAATGTCCTGAACTGCTTTCAAGGGACACTTGACTTCTCTATATGCTTCTGTCTCAAAGCTGTTCTAGGGAACTAGTGTAAAATGAGAAAATATAGCTACAAGAACTCAAGGAAGAACTGTAGGTGTCATAGGCAACAAGATGACTTTTTCCCCCTATTCTGAAGAGCAGACTACTTGATTTAAGTAGAAGTCAAATGACTAACAAATTACTTGTTTTCAGTCCTGTGCAATTTAGCTTTTTGGTCTCATTTGCTGTTAAGCTGATAGATTCGAATATCCTGCTTGAGGTAGCTTGATTGTTTGTTGTTTTTTGTTTTTTTTTTAAAACCTACTACTTTAGTGGGAGACTATTTCTGTCCTTGGTAGTTTAATTCCCTGTTCTCCAAGATTGGTTTGCATGAGTAATCTCAAAGGGCTTTGCATTCAGGCTCCTCTGCACTGGCTTGGATGCATAAACCAGGCTCTAGTTGATGCTAATTTACAACTCAGACTTATTTTAGTCTCCAGCCTTTCAGGGTGTAAAAGTAGCAGTTCCAGACTTGCAGTTTTTGTAGCCTAAGTGTCACTGTGCCTAATGTTAAGATGAAGTTATGTTAAAGTGTTATGTCTGTAGTAGCCAACACGGTCATTATTGAAGGCTAAACATGTTTTATGTTCTGTAGTGCCGGTAATTGGCAATTAAAATTCTGTATTGAATATTCTTCAGATAAAAAAATATTAACTAAGCAATTGTTTCATCATTTGCTTTGAGAAGTATTTTCCAATATTGATTTTCATGTTCTGCCTCAAATAGGGGTTGTGACATTTTTTACTTTCTTTGGAGCTGAGACTGGCAGGATTTATGGAGCCACGTACTCCCAAGGAAGAAATACATTGCACAGGATTTGTACTCGATGTCTTAAGCCCTTCAAGCACTTCTGTTGTCCTTCTTAATGCAATTTGGCATGTTGTAAATTATACAGATACCGAATAGAGTGGCACAATAAGTTTTCTTTTAATATTTTAATTCAGTTACTGCTTTTGACAATTTTTTTCTCTCCCCCACTCTAATAGGTGCAGGCAAAACACCCACTTTAGGAGGAGGATTCCACGCCAACCTGGGAAAGGAATCCCGAGCACAAACTCTCCAGAACGGTACTCAAAATCTTTAGTCTTGTTGATGTGACTTTTTTTTTTTTAATTAATACGGTTGATTATAATTAATTTTTAGTTTTGAATGTGACCTCAAAACCTTGTCAGGCCACTTGTTATTCAGCAGACAAGTCTGCCTAGTGCTGATTTTACATTGTGCTCTCATTTGCTTGTTATACCTGATTTATGAGGTCAGGTAGCTGGCTGACAAAGGGCAGCAGCACCTGACAATACTATCGTAGTTTAAAAGGGCTTTTTCAAGGTTGACATGCACATGACACCTTTTTGTTGTCTGTTAACCTATCGTGGCTTTTTATTTTATTAGTTTTCAGGGTTCTTGAAATACTTTATGCATATTTATTTTTAAGTATAATTGTTCAAATGCTTTTAAAATGCTTTAAAATTGTTTTAAAATGCTGTATAAGCATGAGATAATGCATATATTTATGTGCACTTCATGGTAATTGTGCTTAAAATGTGACTGTTGAACAGAGAGGGGAAAAATGGAAAAAAGATTTTAGTGTCCAGGGGATATTTGAATAAATATTCTCATTACATGCTATACATTTTAATTGAGGTCTACATAATCTACACTCTTTAAAAAGAGTGAATAAAACCAGCTTTTATTCCAGAAACACAGTGGTTTTCCGGTTTCAATTGCTGTTACTCAGATCAATGGACAGGAGTTGTCATTTTTTGGCTAATTAATACTCTTGTCTTGTGACTCCTGGAGATAGCAGCTGATGGACTGTCATATCAAAGACTCAGAAGCTGACGTGTAATTAACTAAGAGATGTAGATGGCTTTTACTGATATGGTAAAAAAATATCCCCCCCCCTCATTTTGGGGGGATATTTTAGATAAAGGTATTTTCTTAAATTAAAGTCTTACACTTACAACTCAAACACAGAAAATCTTGTCTGATGTTATGCCTGCATAAGTATACAAAGGGTAAGATTGATCTGATTTTATAACTCCATAGGTATCGAAAGGTTAAGATTGATCAGTGTTATTGAAATATAGACAGATTGCTTTACTCAGCATTACTCAAATGATTTATATATAGATTGTTGTATTCATCTGTTTGTATGAAAAATATTGAGCCCTGCCTGTTTGACAGAGTAAAGCTTGCACTTTATGTGAGCTAGTTTCAGTGGCAGGTCCCAAGTTGCTATCTTATGAGTTTTAAAAATGCCTGTATAAAGTGTAATCTATGTAAGGAGTAGAATAAAACCACTAGAAACCACCTATTACAGTTAGTGAAGTTTGTCTTTGTATGAAGTCACTTTAATAAAAACTGTAATTTTGCACAGAGATTTCAAAAATAAATTGGCTTGTTGTGCTTGCTTCTTGGAGTGTTTGAATCCTTCAAAAGCCCTTTTGGTTATGCTGAAAAGTCATCACAATTAAAGACAGTCTAGGCGTCTTTCTGGAATCTAAACACAGCTTCTTTCTTGGATGAGTGTTTGCTGGGGACTATGTCTGAGCATCTTCCTTCCCCACAGCTTTTGGGTGTGGGGCTCTCCTAATCATACATGATGATTCTGACTTGACTAAAATCTATCAGCATCATATGCAAGAAATTATAGTTAGTCTAAATTAAATTCTCCCAAACAGTTTTGAAACAGGACAATAATTTGTCTTTTTACCTATACCTGTCTGAGGCTCTATATAGGTTTTCTTCTGTTTTAGTTTTGTGGCTATGCTTTATATAAGAAAAAAGTATTTGCTCTTTGATTTCTGTAGCCAACCTGCACTTGTCATGCTGCCAATCTGTCTCTGGGAAAGTTCTTTTCAGTGAGCTGAAGTGATGTCCTTGTTCAGTCCCAGGCATGAAAACAGCAGCTGATATTTCAGGTGGAGCAATTGGTGTCTGAAAGGCTTTTCTTTCTACTGCTGTATAATGAGTTAGTTGTCTGCTGCATTTAATCACACTTTGAGCTTTACATAATTTTTAATTGCAAATTGAGCTATGGCAGTGAACTTACAAAAATCTCACCCTGTCACTGTGTGCCCATGATCATGGCTTTTTTTTTTTGTTGTTGAAATTATGTTAATATCCATTGTGTTTAGACCTGAAAGTGTAGCAAGGTAAATGAACTTACTATGTATATTTTAAAGAAAAAGTATGAGATTGTTCATTGAGTGAAAAAGAAGTGCTCTGACAGTTGACTGTGTTAAAAAAGTGAGCAGTTACCCTTGGAGCACTACACTGTCTGATCACAAAAAAATGCTGAACTACTTATTTATTGATTTGCTGGTACTACTATATTTTCATTTCCAGAGTTAACTGAGTTGCAAATGAACTGCTGCAATTAGCTCCCGTCGGGCTGCTGGTGCAGCACAGCCTGTGACCACGCTTCAGGAGGCCTGTCCCTGCAGCTCACTGATGGCTCGTGCGTCAGGGCTGCGTGCTACCTTCAGAAGCGTGTGCACATGATTTTCTCCTATATGATGCTCTATGCAGACTATTGCCAAGGGAAGAACCAGCCTCTGGAAAGCAGGGATGGGCGGGGGAGCCCAGATTGCTTTGGAGATCATCCCCAGTGTATTTGAGAGCAGCTGAGAGCGTGTGTGTGTGTGGTCTGGGAGCGCTGGCGGGTCTCACACTGTGCCTATACTGCTTGCCAGCAACCTGCAGGCTTGACACGATGTGGGGAAAAGTCCAGCAACAGAGAAGAGACTTGGATGTTTTTTAAAAAACAACAACCTCCCCCTGCTTTCCCTTCACTCCCCCATGTAGTTTGGCCCAAGTAATTCCTTGCTGTAATGTCTGTCTTTTCAGGGGAGGTAAAAGGGAGGTGGTCTGGGCTCGCTGTCTCTTATTTAATCACTAGCAAACCAGCTGGGGTTGGCTGAATGTATGATGCTGCTGGTTTTTTGAGGCTTTTAATGAAAGGATGTTTAGAATGAGTTTTTCATTAGAATACCTAAGGTAATAATTTTACAGTTTTTTTTTTTTTCCTTTTCCTCCGTTCTAAAGTGAAGAAATGCAGAAGTAAAATCTTCCAACAACTGCTCAACAGTTCTAGACTCTTCTACAAAATCATTATTCTCTCTCTATATATGTGTGTATATATATATATATATTTTTATATATATATGTAAACAAAGCCATGGGCAAACTCTGAAGGTTTTATAGTTCCCAGGTTTGTGTAAGAATGTCTAATACACAGAACTAGTCTCCCTTATCACACGTGCCTTCGCTGTGTGTTTCCTCGCTATTTATAGTGTGGTGGTGTGTGGCAGTTCATAGTCTCTGCCTTTGCTGAACCAGCTGATGTTTGTGGGTGTTTGTTTGGGAATTGGCTGCTTATAAGAACTGGAGTCTTGTTTACACTTGCTAAAATATTTATGCAGGAAAGACCTAATACTGTTGTATTTGTTCATAATCAGTTTGATTTTCAGTGTGCAGTACTGTGCTAATTGAGCAGGTGAAGCTCCACGAGTTCAGCAATCTCTGGTCCACAAAATGCTTCATATCTGTTCATATAAAACTAATTTTTGTAGTAAAAACCTGCACATCTATGAGATGATGTGAAGAGGTGTTTCAACTTTGTTTTAAAGGATTTAACAAAATAGTCATAACAGTACTGTTTTTGTGAGAAAGAAGAATAAAATACTAGCTCAGGGAGGGGACCCTTGGACAAGACTTCTTCCTCTGTGGGCTGAGCCTCCTCAAATTGGTACAATATTGTCCAACTTTTACTGTTACTTACAGGGCTGAAATGCAGAATTCTGTCTTTTTAAATCTCGTTTTACAGCAATACACCACATTACATAATCTCTCTAAATAGCTGGTTTATTCTTGCTTCCTTGCAGGCAATCTGCTCGCACTGTATCCATGTCAGAGTTGTCGATACAAGGGAGTTGTTCTTGATTTGGAGCTCTGGTACTCTCTATAGTCTTCAGTGGCCAAAAAGAAAAGGGAGAGGGGAGGGAAGGTCAATGGCATGATTATAACTTGAAAGCTTCTGTTGGAGATACTCAAATTTGGTTTCAACCAAGTTTGGAGATTGCAGCTGCATCCAGCTTAATCCAATTTCTGAACTGTTGTGCTGTGTTTTTAATCATTTCTTTAAATGAATGTGTGTTTTTGCTCAGTCCTCTTAATTACCAAAACATAGCTAATGGTATTTTAATGCTAAATGGGAAGGCATTTCTGAACATGTTCTCTAATGCAGTTTGGACTGTTCACATTTCAACTATTTGCTTAATTCTTTAACCTTCGTTGCCATCGCTGATTTCATAGCTGGTTTATTGCAAGTGATTATGGAGGGCTCTACTTCCTGCCAGAACTAGACAGCCTGAGTTAGACCTGGACAATGTCATGTGTGTGGGGAACAGAAGTATCCAAAGAAGAGGAACAGAGAACACTGTTTAGCAAAACTAAAACAACAAGGGAGGAGAGGATAGTAGAATCCTAGAATGATCTAGACTGGAAGGGGCCACCAGAGGTCCACAAAGTGGTGGCTTTGAAGTGGCATTAAGCTGCTCAGGGCCTAGTGCAGCTGACCTCTGGGTATCCTCAAGGAAGGATATGATACGGTCTCCCTGGACAACCTCTTCTCTTAACCCTTGAACACCTTCAACATGAAGAATTTTGTCCTTGTATCTAGTCAGAATTTATTTTGATGAAATGTGACTCTTGCTTGTTGTCCTTTTGCTGTGCACCTCTGACAATTCTGCTCCATCTTCTTTATCACCTCCTGCTAAGTAGCTGAAGACACCAATGGGACCTCCCCCTTAGCTTTCTCCTCTTAAGACTGAGCAAATTCAGCACTCAGCCTGATGCTATGTGCTCCTGTCTCCTAATCATCTTAGGGGCTCTCTGCTGGACTTGCTCCAATATGTCAATGTCTTGTGCAGAGGAGTCCTGAACTGGACAAAGTACTCCAAATATAGTCTCACAAGTGCTGTGACAGGCTGATAATAATCACTTCCCTTGACCTTCTGGCTACAGTCTTAATCGTGCAGCTCCAGGATGCAGTTAGCCTTCATCACTGCAATTGGGTGCTGCTGAGTCATGTTCATCTCTTTGTCCATGAGGAACCTAGATCCTTTTCTGTGAAGCTACTCCCTAGCCAGAGTCCCCAGCTTGTGTTGTTGCCCTGCAGTTCTCCTATCCCAGGTGCAAAAAAAATTGCATTTGCCTTGTTGAACTTCGTGAGGTTTCTGTCAGCTCATTCCTGCAGTGTCTTAAGATTGAGCACTGGAACAGGCTGCCCAGGGAGGTTGTGGAGTCTCCTTCTCTGGAGACATTCAAGACCGGCCTGGACACCTTCCTGTGTGATCTCATTTAGGTTCCTGCTCCTGCATGAGGATTGGACTGGATGATCTTTTGAGGTCCCTTCCAATCCCTAATATTCTGGGATTCTGTGATTTCTCTGAATAGAGGTTCTGCCCATCAGTGTATTGACCACTGTCCCAAGGTGATGTCTGCAGGCTGGCAGAGGGAACCTCCTGTCCCATTGTCCATGTTGCTAATGAAGGCATTACACAGTATTGACCCCAGTTTCAATCCCACTTGTGAGCCTGATGGTTGAAGTGCTAACCACTACCCTTTGAACCTGGCCAGTTTTTCACCCAACTTGCAGCCCACATGTCTAGTCTGTATCTCCTCGATTTGACTGCCAGGGTACCAAAGGAGAAAGATGAAACAGGATGTGGTAAGAGCACTGGTTACTGTTTACCTTGACTGCAGTGTGGCTTTTATTGCAGTCAGGCATGATCTGCTCTCATTAAATCTGTGCTAGCAGTTCCTGGTAACCTTCTTACCTTTTGTGTGTCTGGAAATGATTTCCAGGTAGATTTGTCCCATAGCTTTCCAACAAGCTGAGGGGAGGCTGAGTTGTTGCTGGTGTCCTACTTTCCCTTTGGGATAAAAGCCTGATGCTTGCCACTTTCTGGTCATAGAGAAAATCCCCTGATTTCTACAACTTTTTAAAGATGGCAAGGAAACCTCTTTTCCCATATCCCTTGGCATCCTCAGATGTATCCCAAGCATTCCAATTGACTTGTGTATGTAGATTTTGCTTAAGTGAGCCCTTGTTCAGTCTTTCTCTACCATGGGAAATGCTTCATTTCTTCCAAACTCACATAGAGAGACCTGTGAGACCTGAAAACAGACATTGGAACAGAAATCCAAGGAGACTCATGAGCTGCTATAAAGCCAAGCTGCCACGTGGCCTGCTTGCTGAACTTCGTGCACATCAACATGGAGTGCCCTTGTGCTTTGGGGAGACTGTAATTGATGACTGGCCCCTCCTGGCCCCTTTGGCCTTCATGGGGGTATGTTAAGGGGTCCTGCTTACCACTTCTCTGAGTAAACTAAAGCTTACCCTCTGAGATCCAGGACTGTCATTATGCTACCCATCTTCCTCACACCCCTCAAGATCTTAAACTTCATCATCTTAGGGTTGCTGTAACCAAACCTGCCATCAAACTTTACATTCTCCACCACTTTTTTGTTTCTAGAGAGCGGTAGGTGTATCCCAGTGCTTAAAATCTCCTACTTGACCTGTTCTTGACATGCTCTAGAAGTCCACTGTATCGCTTGTGCCCCACTATGATTCCCTTCCAGCTGATGCTGGAGTGGTTATAGTTCATCATGAGAACCAGGATGTCTTCCTGATGACTAAAGAAAGCTTCATCTTCAAGATCAGGTAGTCTATAGCAAGTGCCCAGGACAGTGTTTCCTTTGGCCTCGCTTCTCATCCAGATCCATTAACTCTTTATTGGCCTGTCACTTGTTTTTCAGCAGAGCTTCACATGTTCAGGCTGTTCCTTTGTGTAAAATGTCCCCTGCCACCTTCCCTGTCTGTCCTTCTTGTGGAGCCTGTAACCATCCATCTCGTGACTCCAGTCATGTGAGCTCTTCCACCATTTTTGAATGTCACCCCCCAGAAAACTTGTAGTTTTGCAGCTGTGCGTAGACTCTGAATTCTTCCAGATTGTTTCCTTTGCTGGATGCAGTCTTTCCTTTGACTATTCTTCCTGTCTCTGGTTTCGATCTCAATAATGAAACTTCTAGTCTAGTGTCTCTGCCATTTTCTTGTCCTTCTTACTTTAATTTCTGTTGAGATAGAAGCTAATCCTAATTCTCCCATCTCCACCTTTGGTTAAGAAAACCCCATCAGGTTTTCTCTTGTTGTCTTTTAACCTAACTATTGCTTAAATTTCTCCTTTTCTAGTTTTGTCTTATATCTTCTTAAATTCCTTTACTCACTGAGGCTTTGGAAGACTTCCTCTTCTAGCCAGACAGTTGCTTCACTTTACCCTCTTTGATCTGTCTGCTGCCTTGTCCCTTATGAGTCCTTTGTTATCGTTAACAGCTTCTGTCTCATTCATTTCCTTTGTCTTTCCATTTGATGTATTAACTTCCTCAATCTCTCCTTGAAGGAGGATGAGGGGCATCGTGCCCTTTTCATTTGGGATGATCTTACATGTTTTTTGTGTGTGGGTGTGCTTTGTTGTTTGTTTGTTTTATTTTTAATATGTTTTGTTGTTGTTGTTTTTTCAAGTGTAGCCTTTTCCTTGGTAAACTTCTTCATTCAAAACATACCTCTTTCAACTAGTTCCATGTCATAGTGTATTGGGTTTGTGTGGCTAGGTTTTGGTGGGAGGGGTGGGGCATAGGGGTGACCAGAAGCTTCCCCCATGTCTGACACAGCC
>NW_010339280.1:0-7495 GCF_000700745.2 Antrostomus carolinensis
AGCCGTGTTTTAATGTGGTACTTGTCCCCGCTCCCTGTGCTCTGCTCTGCTCTGCTCTGCTCGCACATGGTACTTGTTCTCGCCAGTTCGCTATTGGGCAAATTAGTTTAATTTCAACTATTAAACGTAAGTTTGTGCGAAGGTGTTAGATGGTGAACTGAGGCAGCTGAACCGAGGGAGAGAGAGAGAGAAGTATGTTTTTTTGGCCTGTGTGTACCCAGGTGACGACATCTTAAACAGCCTTAGCGAGATTTTTCAGAGCTTCCCTGTTAGGGCTCTTATTCATGGTATGCATTTGTTTTCCATGTGGTTTTGTTATCTCCGAGGGGAATGTCTCAGTAAACGCTTAACCCTGTGTAAGTAGAGAGTTTTCCGTGCTGAGGTTCCTGATCCTGGAAGCTGATCTGTCATTTGTTTTTCACTCTTGCTAATGCCCAAGTATGGTCTTGTCTAACCTTTTCAAACTGCTTGTCAGAACACTGTCTTGTCATAGCTGTGTTGTGAGAGTAACAAATGCTGTAGCCGTAATTCAAATTACCTTTCTTTAATAAATTGATGGCTCCAAAATTAAATTACTATTTATTTAGCTGTGAGTCACAGAATATATAATAGAAGACCTAATATGCATAGTTCAGGGTTCACCTGAATACTGACAGTTTTCCACAAGAAACATGTGCTTTCCACTAGCACATATACATGTAATGAACATCAAATATATGTTAACACTTCTCTAGGGATCAAGTCTTTCCTGGGAGGAGTGGAAGAAGGATATATATATATATATTTATATATAAAATATTTTTCATATTGAGGGAGCATGAAAGGAGTTTAGGTGTTTTCATGACACAAATAAATGTTTCTTTTGCAGTAATCAGCAACCCTGCCCTTTTCCCCTTCCCCTTTAGAAGGTTTTTCTTCCGGAGTTCACTTATGACTAGTGTCATTGAGATGAGTTGGAAGATTTATCCAATTCTTTAATTAGTTCAAGTTGGCCAAAAAACTTAATAGGATGGTATTGACTAATATTCCAGGTATTTTTGCCACAACAGCATGTTCTGCAGAATTTTAAGGAGGTGAAAGAAGTGATTGTGTGAAGTGACACACTGGCTCAATCTTATTCTAGATAAGGACTTTGATCACTATTTTAGAAAGCAAAAATAGTGATTTGCCATTCACAGTGACTTAACATTCATGTCAGGTTTGTGATCCTTTTCTGTTAGCTTGATGCATGGAGCAAAACCCCCATCTCTCTAACATACAGTTTTGTGCTGAAGTTCACTTTCCTGTCTCAGCCATAGTTTGCTCCTGCTGTTACGTTTTTCCTTCTATCATAAGTGCTGTTTGTTTTATCATTGAACCCCTATATTACTGCTCACACGCTGGTTAAATCCTGAGATAAAAGGCTAGTGATTGCCGGTTTACCTTTACCTTCTAACCTTTTCTTCTTCCCTTGAGTGTACTGTAACTCTTTTTTTTGAGAATTGTGATGTTTGGAATGAAACTGTACTTTTTTTTTTTTTTTTTAAAAAAAAGGAGGAGTTTAGGTGGGATAGTATTTTTCTTTGCTATAAAAAACTTACAAAAATATTTACTTCTATAACTTCGACAAGTTGACCTGTTTCTTAGCTGTTGGAGTTTCTAGGCTTTATTATCTCAAAAATCTCTTGAGCTGACCTGGTGAACACAGGATTCTTACCAGCTTTATAGTAGTTGTGGAATACTCCGTTCGGATGTGTGCTTTAAAGAAAAGAAGACCCACTTTCTTTCCTAAACTGCCTCTAGAATTTCTTTGATAGTGCACCCCACCAGGACTTTTTGAACTGGATTGTCAACAAAATGTCTCGCTTAAAGCATTGTTCAGTGTTGGTAACTAATGTGATCTTAGTGTCATCACTTGCTCGTGAACAAATGCTGAAGTGTTCCAATACTGAAAAGAATCCTGAAGCTGTTTTCCGTTGGCTGGGCTTGCAGTGTAGAATCTAGAGGTTGGAAAGAAGGAATTCAGACTATGATGGGTGATCTGTCCAGATATGTACAACCAGATATCGCTTCTGACTGTACATCTCTGCAGCAGGATGTACTGAGCAGTGATGCAGATAATCCAGTCATTACTTGCAGTAGCAGATAAAAGTGAACTGCTAATACCTCTGAGATTGTATGGATTCTCTAACTTGTTATTGCAGTTGCTGTTTAACAGTTCTGTCCATCTTTACCATCATCAATGTATTGCTAGTCTTAAAATAAAAATAATTTAAAAATTCCCATGTTTAAATGAAGATTATTAGATCACATTTCTAAAATATGCTTGTCTTTGCTGCCTTATAAATGTTCTTGGGATCATACTGATGAAAGGGAACTGAAACCAGCACATCAGTAGGATAGCATGGTATATCCTAAATTTTCAGATTGCTTTTCATCAGATTTTCAAAATTCAGAGATTTTTGGCCAAATAATATTTTGACTAAATAGCTTGGCTGAGTAGTAAGAAACTATTAAGCAGATGTGGTTAGCCAAACTAGTTTTCTTCACAGAATGAAGCAAGCTAGCTTGTCAGCATTGTCAGGCATCTCGTACGTTCTTTCTGTTAGATTTGGTTTGCTGAACCAAGTACAGTTTGGTTGGCTGAACTGAAAACTTCTTATTTGGTAACCATCTTTTCACTGTGGCATAAGACACATAATATAGATCTTGATTATTTGGGTTCAGTGTTTGCTATTTTCTGTTTGACAATACTATTCTTGCTGAATATTGTCTTGTGCATTGTTGATGTAGTTTTGACTTCAGACTAGCCACGTGACTTAATGTGGTGCCTCTGGCCACCTGAATACACTTATGTCTGGGGAGGAAGACTATGGGGATGACAAATCTGCTTCTTAAACCAGCAATCTTACCAAGAGCAGCTCTCAGTGCAATTTTAGTTCTGCACGTAATTGGAAGTGGTCTCTTAAGTGGTGAGGAGTTACCCAAAGCATGTTGGATATAGATCAGTAGGACTTTGGGAGGAGTATGTGGTGTCTTGTTCAATGATATGTTAATGATAAATTATCTTAGTGACTAAACAATGCGTTCTACCCTACGTTAAATTAAGCTGACACTTAAGGATAATAAGCAATTAAGAGAATGTTTGGCATGCCAGATTTGGTCTGCCTTTGCCTAGCTGTCAATAAAATGCCCTTATCAAATATGCAGATAATGAAAATGTTTAAGTAGACCAAATAATGCAGCAAAAGTTATTTCCCCTATGTCAAAATTAACATTGTGCAGAAGAAACTAGAGATATGGGAAAAGAGAATGAAATCTAAGTGATTCCTGGATTGTTCTGTGCAGTTTTCCTTTTTGATTTGAACATATAAAATAGGTTTGAGTGTTTGAAGGCTGAAATCATCATATCTCAATACAGTCTTAGGCTTTATATGTAAACTTCAGCTACCTGGTGGAGCTCTTGAGTTATAAAACTCTTGCAGAAATTCAGCTTTTCAGATGTAGAGGAAAATCAATGTATCATAAAGACAGTGCTTGGATCTCCTAACGAGTCTTTGATCTCAATCTCACTGATGTTATTTCTTTTTTTTAAAGACAACTTATTCTTGCTTTTAACATGATGTCAACTTTGTCTTTCCAATTCTGATCTCTGCTTTTTGTGAATCTCAACTCCATAAAAAAGATGGATAGGTGCAGTCTCTGCTGTATTATTGCAATGTTTTTATCATAGTGTTTTTCCAAGAGTACAGTTACTGGGAGGATTGGGTAGTAGTCATTTTGGTTTGGTATTTTCCTTTCTGATTTGTGTATCCTTTCACGTGCCCTGTGCACAGAGGGCTTGTCTGCTTTTCTGCAAAGTGACTCCTCTGTGTATGAGGAATGGGAGTATTTGGAACCTCATTAAGGGCAAGATTTCAGTTGTGGTGTTTGTGTAGAGAGATAGTTGACAGCTTGCTTTAGGAACGGGGGAATTCAAAAGTAGCATGTAATGCTGAAGGGATGAGGGAGGACTGGGGTCTTTTAGACCTGATGGATATAGAGATGCTGGAAGCCTGGATAAGGCTTGAGCTTTCTGTTACAGAATGTGAAATTGTATATGTAAGGAACTGGAAAGAAGCAAAGTGTCATGAATGGATGAGTGAAAGCAGGGAGATGAGAACTGACACTCAAGATTTTAAAGGAAAAATTGTTACTGACAATGAACATCATCCTAACGCATCTCATCTTGGAGGAACTTGATGTGAACGGTAATGCTTATCCAGCCTGTCTGTGAACTGTTGAACTTGCTCTTTACTTGGGGGAAAAATACCTGATACTCAACCCTGAAGAAGCTATTTTAGTTTATGGTATTATTTTATTTCCTAAAGGAAATAAAAATTGGCAGAGAATAAGATCTTTTTGATAAAGGTGCATGTGAAAAACTTTTTTTATTGGATGCTAAACACTAGTCAGAAAACTATGTGTTATTTCTGGCAAGTCTGATACTGCTAAGAAGACTTAGTGGGTATGATAGACATTTCTGTGGTTGTGAAGATTCAGAGACTGGACTGTAGTACTCAGTTTCTACTAATAAATGCTATTGAACTTATTTGAATTTTAGATGGTAGCAAACTTCTTGTTTAGAAAGAAAATGTGAGGGGAGAAATACAGGACAGCTGAATTTCTGTGTGAACAAAAGTCCATTTAACCACTCAACAACAACAGATCATTCTTGTTCGCTGCACCTTATTTCTTTAGTATTTTCTGGAACTTTATCCCACTAGATAAGGATAATTATCTTTAAAACAGAGGAGTAAGTGCTTTAAAAATAGTTGCTTCTAATAAAGCAAATGTCAGATGCAGGGTGATGCTGCCTTGGGTTTTCAGTCTGTGGTGGCAGCAGCTTTCATGCAACATGGAATACCACTGTATACCTTGTGTTTCCTATCTTCCCCTTACTCGTGCCCTTTAATAATCCATCAGTGTCACATGTTTGTATCTCAGTGGAAGGCAGGAGTCGTTACACTCGAATTTAAACTTGGGAATTTCACAACTCTGTGATTATTTTTTTCCCACGTTAAAGATCTTGTGCAATGAACTTAAAACTGTATCTGACTTAAAGTCATTTGGTTACAGCTGCATTGTGCTTCTACACAAATGTTTCAGAAGGGTCTGTAGTTACTTGTTTTGAAAGCCAGCCCTTCAATGCCAGTTGTTTTTTCTGTTGCATAGGTGTAGATGTTCAAGTAACTTTTAAGCACAGATAGTTATTGGACTGAGTGTCCGCTTGAGAGTAGTGTGTGCCTGAGAATAGATAACCATCAGATATGTGCATGTATATGCAAGCTCAGTGATTTGTGAATTTGGCAGTTTAACTAGTGTGGTGGTTTCACCCACAGCTAAGACTATGTGGTTCTGCATTTCCACCGCCACCCGGTGGGATGGAGAGAGAAACTCAACAAAGGGGTCGTGCGTGGATCGAAATGAGGACAGGGATGGCTCACTCACCAATTATGGTCATAGGCAAAACAAACTCAACTTGGGGAACAAAAATCAATTTAATTTGTTACCAATCAATCAGGGTAGGATAGTGAGACATAACAACCACATCTTACAACACCTTCTCCCCATCCCTCCCTTCTTTCTGGGCTCAAATTACTTTGCTCCTGATTTCTCTACTGTCTCCCCACAGTGGCACAGGAGGCAGGGAATGGGGGTTTCAGTCAGTTCCTCTATGCCACTCTTTCTGGCATAAGGTGCCTCCCACAGGCTACAAGAGCCCAGGAACAAAGTGTTCCAAAGCAAGCTTCTCATGGAGTCATGGACCTCTTTGGGCACAGCTCCCAGCTCTGGTGTGGGGACATCCACGGGCTGCAGGTGGGCCTCCGGTGCAGTGCACCCCCTCCCCCTGCTCTGCATTGAGCATATCTAAGGTCTCTAGATTCAGTCACACTTGCTCTTGGGCACAGCTTTCTGCTCCAGCATGGAGTTCTCCATGGCCTACACGTGGGTCTCTGCTCCACTGTTGAACCTCCATGGGCTACAGGGGACCTCATTTACTTTCTCCTACTCCATGCCTGTTAAACTGGGTGTCTGAGGGTTTTCCGTCTTCCCGGGTGTCTGGGGGTTTTCTGTCTTCCCTCTCCTTCCTCATGGCAATGTTGTTCTCTCCTTTGTTTAGGCTGATGGTTGTCTTTTGTTCAGGTCTATGGCCTCTCCTCCAGGTTCTCTCTTCCTTTTTCTTTTCAAACCCTCATAAATATTAATTCAAAGAGGCCTTTCCATGTCACTAATTGGCTCAGCCTGGGCTGGAGGTGGGTCCGCCTTGGAGCGAGGAGAGCTTTGCAAAGCTTCTCATAGGGAACATCACTATAGCCCCTTCCCCCACTACCAAAAACATGCCCCCCAGCCCAAAACAAACCAGATATTTGTATTTTGAGATAGCTTTAAGATTCTGCCAAATTCACGTGTGTTTGCTTTAAAAATAGTTAGGGAAAATTACTGATAAGTCATTGAAGCAGATAAGGGAACTTCAGTTTTCCAGGTAGCAAGAAGCTTGACTGTATTCTCCTGAGAAAGGTATCGCCTATATTGCTTTTACTGAAGAGGTGATTTGGTGCCAGTGGCTCTTTGTGGAGATAAAGAAAAGGTGTAACATCTTCAGTACTGGTGTCTGGGAAGCTCTTGGTTAGACCTGAAATTTCTGATGGTGATTGAAGAACTTACCTACTGCAGTGATCTTAAAAAATACTGTATATTAAAAACGTACATAAAATGTCCTTCCTTAGGTAGTGTTTACTTTTTATTTTGAGGTTGAATGATCTCTAGTACTTCACTTGACTTAGATACTGAAGGCAAAACTCCCTCATTGGGAAGAGGGTAAAGACAAATTCATTCTCCCTTGCCCCCTTAGGTCTGCATCCGTGAAAAGCATTAATGCTTGGCAGAAAAGGCATATGTGAGTTGCACACGTAGTCCATGTACTGCATTATGCATTTCTCATTGAAATACTTTTGAAATAACTTGCATCTAAAGATGAGAAGATACTCCAATAATTCTGAGTGTGTAACTTATTTTAGACCTTAATTTAGAGGATAGGTTTGTGAAGGGAGACTTACATTCTGTTTTACTCCAGAGGCCCTGATGTACTTAGTATCTTAAATTGAATAATCTATGAAGTAGCAGATACCGTATCGAGAAAGGTGTGAGATTTTTTTCTTTTTTTTCATGTAAAGGTCCTTAAAGTTCTTTTGGTGAGAATGAAAGTGAGTATATGTTAACTCAAAATAGAGAGTTTCTGTAATATATAAAAAAACCCCAAACCAACACCCCCCACCCAACAAAAAACAATTAAAAAACCAAACAAAAAACCCCCCAGACCCCAACCAAAACCAACCAACCAAAAACCAACAAAACCCCCAACAAAAGAAAACCCAACAACAAAAAACCCCCAAACAAACAACAATCTCAGAGGCCTTAAAAACCAACCTGGTTAACATTATGAGCAAGACCTGGACAGGCTGGAGAAATGGGC
>NW_010339281.1:0-2053 GCF_000700745.2 Antrostomus carolinensis
CCTCCTGCCTGGCTCGTGGCTGACGGCACTGCAAGGCTGGTGGGTCCCAACTGGCACTCGTCAGCTTTCCCCCGTGATGCTGCTATTGAGAGTGAATGGTGAAAACAAATTGGTTGGGTTAATAATTACTGAGCAGCGGAGGAAGTTTAGCTCTTACCTCCTCCCTGCCCCAGGGCTTATTTATGACAAGGTGTCCGACGATAATTTGGAGAATGCAGTAATTCTGCAGCATCTCTAACAGTGTCCAGGGGCATCCATTTACTCGGGAGAGGGATTAATGATGTGGCATTTCCTTCTCCAGGCAAATCCAGCAGGCTTGATGGGGTGCTGCTGTCCAAGAGTGCGGTGGGCAGAGAAGGAAAGCTCCCAAAAGAAACGAGAAGGGAGTCCAGCACCATTTGTGAGAGCAGAGCTGACGGAGGAGACCTCTGTGACTCTGCATAGCAAAGGCAGAGCAGCGTGATACTGAGCAGGTAGGTACCCCAGGGCTGGTCCTCGCGTCTCCTACAGGAGAGGCAGGATGATGGTGTCAGTATTCTGCTGGGCATTCTGGTTTAATCCTTTCTGCAGTGATACCTGAACCATCTCCCACCTCTTTCTGAGCCAGGTGAAGCTGTTCATTCCACTGTGCTCCTTTGACAACAGGTAGAGAGAGTAAAGCAGCTTTCTCTGAGCGCATGAGAGGTTCTGTGGCAAGCAAAGCAAGGAGCTGGAGCTGGATCTGGGTCTCCATCGCTCAACCTCAGGTAGGAGCCTCCTGCTCAGGCTGTGTTTGTCTTGCACAGATGTCCTCCCATGAGCAGAGGAGTGACAGCAGCTCCCTTGTTTATCCCCAGCTGGTGAGAAGCTGGCATGGACCTGGGGCCAGATTTTGTGCCCGCGTGCTAGCTGCATCGCTCTGGCTTGGCAGTCTGTTTATGCAGACTCTGAACTTCAAACAAAAGTAGAAAGCATTATAAAAAAATTATATATACACATATATATTTTTAAAAATATGTATATATTTAATGCTATTTTACAACCATATTTTAACAATATTAACTAATTTGTTTGTCAAAGGAAAAACATAATTTAAATAAATCCCTGAAGGGGTTAATCCTGCCTGTCTCTCCTGGGTGCTCCCCTTTACAGAGTCAGGCAGCACCCACAGTCCCAGTCAGGCTCAGCAGGCCTGCTGGTGCCAGCACTTTGGGCAGCCAGGCATTTACTTGCCAACGGTTTAAGCAACAACTCCTGAGTTCATGCATTTAAGGGTTAATGGGGTTAAATGAGCCCAGACATCCCAACCTTCCCCTACAGAAAACAAGTGGGAAGCAGTGCCAGCTCCCAGAGCCAGGCAGGAACCGCAGGGTGAGTCACTGTGGGGACCATCACCCACCCGTGTCCCATAAACGTTTCTCCTTGAAGCTACTCTCTTCACTCTGCACTGAGGGGGTAAAAAGGGACAGGGTAGCTCAGACCTGAGTTTCTTTTCCACTGACCCTTGCTGAGTGCGTGCTGCCAGGAAGCATCCCATGTGGCAAAATCACAGCTGGAGTTTCAGCTGTTCTTTGCCACTTGGGAAGTGGAGATGCCAGTGAGGGGAGAGGCTGTGGCTCAAGTGAGGCTCAGCTGACACAAGGTGAGGGTGTTGTGATTCAATGATGTGTTTGCTGGGGGAGGACAGGCTCCCCCTGATCCCGGCTGCAGCCTGGAAGGATCAGTGCTGGGGCCCTGCAGGGACACAGGGTGCTGGGTGACTTGGGGAGGACGGGTGCTGACGGAGGAGGAAGACAGGGCTGAGTCTGTGCCTCCCATAAAAGGCAGCGCAGTGTCCTGGCTCCCACCCCGTGGGCAGGGAAGGCGCCTCTCTCTCAGCTGTTATTTTTGGCTTCTCCTCCTCCTCCGCTCCTCCCTCTGGGGCACAGCGGCGTGGAGCGCAGAGGAAGATGGGCTCTGCTCCGAGAGGTACGCTGCACCCCTTCCCAGACTGACTGGTGGGGGCTGGAGGGGATGCCCTGGTGGCGGGTGTCCCCATGCTGCTGGGCTCGTAGGGAGAGAGGCGGGCCCGGCC
>NW_010339281.1:2085-38417 GCF_000700745.2 Antrostomus carolinensis
CATTGGACGTCTTGCCCGCGTGCAACACCGCCTGTTCCTGTTTGAGCTGTCGGCCTCTCCCTCCCAGCCAGCATCTGCCTGGCTTCCTTGGGGCCTGCTGAGCTGAGAGCTGACAAAGCTCAACGCAGCAACCAGCAGTGTTTCTCCATCTTGTGGCTGATAAAGTGTGGAGATCCCCGATGGCTCACAAGATCCAGTCCAAACCTGGCTGTCCTCACCAGGGCAGGCACCCAAGGTGGACCCATGCCAACCCACAGCACTCTTAGACTGTGATCTGTACTCCTCCCTGACTCCAAGCCATGCAATTACTTCAAGTAACACTGATAACTTTGCCTTTCTGCCTGCCTTCCTGCTCTTGGTGGTGGTGGGAACCCCCCATCCACCCCCCGGGCTCGGCCAGGGACAGCCCCGGCCCGGGCATCGCCCCATGGCTCGGGACCCGCGAAAAAAAAAGTCTGCGGGCATCCCCGTCTCACAGCCAGTACAGACCAGTGGCCCCAGCAGCTCCCACCCAGCACGGTACTCGGGCTGGGCAGGCTGGGGGCTCCCCATTCCAGCTGAGTTCACTCCATCCATTAAATTCCCACTATGGGGCTTTCACAGAATCCCAGACTGGTGGGGTTGGAAGGGACCTCAGGAGATCATCCAGTCCAACCCCCCTGCCAAAGCAGGTTACCTACACCAGGTTGCACAGGAAAGTGTCCAGGTGGGTTTGAACATCTCCAGAGATGGAGACTCCACACCCTCTCTGGGCAGCCTGTCCCAGGGCTCTGGCACCCTCACAGTACAGAAGTTTTTCCTTCATCCAGGGAAAGGATTCAAGGTCTTTTTCACATCACTCCAAGGACTCAGGCTTTAAGGGAAAATATCATAATGAAGATGAAAGGACCCGAACATTTAAGATTTGGTGTAGGGCAAAAAGCAGTTTAACATTTTGGCAAACATGAATTAGAGACAGTATGAAAAGCAGCTGAAAGTAGAAGAGCAGGGTCTGAGCTGTCAAGGTGATTATCAGAGAAAATGACAACAGAGAGCAAGTTCCCAGGAAGGAAGCTGGACTGTATCACTTGGCTGTTCTAGCTCGGTGGTGGGTGGAAAGGGGGTTGTCACCAACACGATGGCAGATAAGATAGTGTAGCTGCTGTACTGCTGCCACCTCACACTCCAAATAATGAGTCACGCTTCAAAGCGGCGTATTCTAGAAAAACTTGCAATTGTGCTCCTCTCCGCATTATGCTTTTTGCATCGCTACTCCATTCTTGCTTCATGTTTTTCAACTCATTCCTTACTTTGAGGAGATCTAGAAGCACAGGTTTGCATTTAAATGAAACCTGTGGTGATGAGGTAATGCTGTGACTCCAGAGCTTGAGGCTTCAAAAGCAAGAGGGCATGCCATGTAATTCAGAGGGAGACTGCAAGAGTTGGCCCATGCTCCAGTGCTAGCCTAGGAAGGGAAATGTTTGCATTTAAAAACCCCTTGTTTGCTTAGGA
Organism: Antrostomus carolinensis; assembly: GCF_000700745.2. NCBI lineage: Eukaryota > Metazoa > Chordata > Aves > Caprimulgiformes > Caprimulgidae > Antrostomus > Antrostomus carolinensis. The sequence goes on from NW_010339281.1 coordinate 3,577, forward strand.
GAGAGCTGAAAAAAATATGTCATGTTGGTAGTTTTATTTGTGTAGAAATCTAAAAGATTGATAAAACACATTTTGGAAGGTGATGAATGAAAAAATGAAGTAATGGTCTGATGCTGTGGACCTCAGCCTTGTTGCCAGGCACCTACTCTTTTCCATTATAGTTCACATGAAAGGTAAATCAAAATGTGCTTTTCCATTTGGGGGTTGGAACTAGATGATCTTTAAGGTCCCTTCCAATCCTAACCATTCTATGATTTCTAAGTCAAACAGGCATAAATGCCATTTTTGAGAACCGGAGTTGCAGGAATAAAACATGTTTTTTTTCAAATTGTCACATCTCATCCCAGGCAAGAACCACGGTAATTAGGTTGCTGGTTTCTACTCTAGGCCTTCTGTTTCCCTGTCAATAAAAATGGATACGCGGGGCTGTTTTCTCTGCAGAGCTTCTGCTTGCAAAGAGGTTTTCCCCCTCCACACAGTTTGAGAAATCTGTCTCAACTTTTCGAATACCACTGCAGCAGTGCTAGAAAATTCCCTGGCATTTTTATTCCTCAGAGTAGCAAAACCTCACTGCAAGAAAAAAGGTGCTTCTCTCCCCCTCCCCAAAAGCTTTGATCTGACATTTTTAATTCTTTAAAAATATCATTCAGCTTCTTGGGATTGATTAAAAAAACTGCAAAACAATCGACCCAGAGATTTTCCTCATTTTTGTGTTCCAATTTCAAAATGGAGTGAAACTAAAATTTCAAGTTTGAAAAAAAATTTGACCTCCTCTGTGATCCAGTTGCCTTGGTTTGATTTGTTAAATAGAATCATAGAGTGGTTAGGATTGGAAGGGACCTTAAAGATCATCTAGTTCCAACCCCCCTGCCATCAGCAGGGACACCTTCCACTAGACCAGGTAAATAAATCCTAATGTCTGCCTCTTTCTTTTCTTTTTTTTCTTTTTTTTTTTTTCTCTGAACAGGGACTTTCGAGAATTAATTGCAATTTTGGAAGTTTCTGCCATTTTTAAACCTGACTGAATCAGCAAAATGCCTGCTTCCGTTCGAGAACTGTGGAATTACATCCCAGAAGAAATCCTCATCCAAATTTTCTATTACCTCTCTCTCAGAGACAGATACACAGTCTTCCAGGTGTGCAGACAGTGGGCTACAGCTGTTTCCTCTAGCTCCGTTTGGCATTTCACGGAGATCAGGTAAGAGGAACGGGTTTCTCATCTTTGCAGATCCAGACCATTCTTTGCAGTGCATGTCAAACATTTACTGTGACATTACTGACATGAATTGTGACCTCTGTGCGTGATGATATGATCTTAGGTGACTAGCACCTGTTTATATAACAGAAAACTGGGTTATATGCTGGGTTTTTTTCGGTTGCTGATGATGATCTGGGTTTGATGGCAAATACCACGTTCTTAGGTATGTTGTTCTAAGTTGCCACTTGAAAATGGCAAGAGACAAAGTTAGTGAATAATTAACCTTGTTGTGACACTTACTTCTCTGATGGGTCTTTCTGGAGACTGACTCTTCTCACCTCCTGACTCCTTCAGTGTTTGGCCTTACAGTGACTCTCCAGGCATCAAGTGAGAAGAAACATCTGGGGAATCTGTTGATGTTTGCAGAAACACTAGTAAAGGAGAGAATCAGCTCTGTGGTTGCTCAGCTCAGTGTTCACAGTGACTAAGAGTTTGTTTTACCCTTCCAGCTGTGATTCAGAGGATGAGGAAGGCATGCTGCAGAGCCTGCTCCAGTTCCTCAGCCAAATCAAACACCTGAAGATTGTGTTTGACCAGTCCAAGGAGGTCAACCGGAAGAATGTGACGCGCATCTTGGATGTGTTGGCAAAACAGAACCACAAACTGCAGCAGCTGTGCATTGTGTGCCATGGGGAGAACCCCTATTTCTACTCTGGCCAGGACATCCTACAGAGCATACGGAATATATGTGACACCAAAAACCAGATTGATCTTCAGCATATTGATTTTCGAAAAATGCCCTTCACTCTTGATGGTGAGCTCGTTGAACTCTTAGCTACCACCAACCCCAATTTGCAGAGTTTGTTCATCAACAACCGCACCTTGGTATGCAACGTGGCCCCAGACACTATTAAGAAAGTTCTCAGAGCATGTCCCAGACTCTCAGCCTTGGGGGTTTACTACGCCAGTTTGTCGGACGATGTATTTCAGGAACTACTCGAGCCCAAAAGAGCAGCTTTCACCCATTTAGACATTTTCTGTGAGCGCCTGGACAAATATATCCCAGTCATCTCAGAAGAGCTCTGGGCTGCTGTGAGTCAAAAGCATCCTCAACTCTGTGTAGACCTTGAGTTTGACCATACGGTCCCTGCCTGCAAAATACCACGGATTCTGAAGCTGAATATACCTGTGAGCACGCTGCAACTTAACACCTATAATTACATGGTAAATCAGATTAGGTTTGTCACCCAGAGCTACAGCAGTACGTTAAAGAAGCTGACGCTGCAAACCACATCCTCGGAGGACTTAAATTCCTCCTTAGTAGATCTGGCCAGACAGTGCAGAAATCTGTTGGAGATCCACTGCTACTGCGTGGTCAGCCAGGAGGTGGTAGAAGCGTTCCTCACGCACTGCCCCAGTCTGAAGCAATACACTTTGAAGGTCACCAAGGAACGGCACCCCTGGAAACCAATAACAGTTCAGTGACCAACTCCTACTGACTTCCTGGAGACATGGTGGGGTCTGCAAGAGGCCAGAGAAAGAAGATTTGGGGCTGTAAGGAAGATACTGCAAAATGCCCTCTGCTCTCACCGAGAACATGTTGTTTGACCAGCACTGGCTGTTATGTGTGATGCACACCTGTTCTGCAGACCAAGCATTTACACTCAAATGTCATAGAGAAAGGGTTATACAGAGAAATAGAATTGCCCTTTTTTTTCCTTCTTTTCTTCTTTTTTCTTTCTTTCTTTATTGGGTTATGGAGGGCAGGTCTTTTCTTCTCTGCTTCTTTATTTAGCAGTAGCAGGAATGCCAAGTTTACCCTTTGTGAGTTTTTACTGAGGACCTCAGCAACATTTAATTTTGATTTTACATTTTAAAAGCACTTCAAAGTCAAGCACGCTGTGTCAAGTGCCTAGCAACTTACTTAAGGAAGGAAGTGGGAGCTTCAACACAGCCACCTTCTGCCCAGTGGGGTACTCAGCCATCAGGTCCAGTGAGCTATAGCAGTGAACTGTGGTCATCTGATGGAATATCCGCTCTAACCTTGATAATTCCTCTTTTGGCATTTCAGTGACGGGGAGCTCACCCGTTATCCAGTTGTCAGGTAGCTTCCAGCTTGGAGGGATATAACAGGAGCTGAATTATGTTAAGGAGTACAAGCAGGAGAAGCAGCACTTAGGGAAAAAAACATTGACAGGGTAGTAATAAAAGATACATGGCCTTCAAATTCCCTTGTCCATCTTGTCTTCTGTTGCTCAGGAATGCAGATTTCCAGATCATAATTCGAATGCTTTTTACAAACACCTTTGTTAGTATTTCTTAGGAGAATCAAGAATGTTAACAGTTTTTGCATCTGATATCTGCATCCATGTGTGAGTTGTCTTAGGATATGTGTGTGTTGGTCTGTTGTACCAAAGATATTGGTGAATGTTATTTGAAGAGCAGTTTCTGAGTTTAAATGATCCTGGCGTAAAGCTACATTGTGAGCATCTATTTAGAGCTATCTAAAGCATTTATTATAATAATAAATCGTATTGTCATCTAGATTCTATGTGTAGCTGTTTTCATCACCCTCTCTTTTTACCAAAGAGCCCAGTTGTTTCTCTTGAGAAATAACATGGGATCTGTAGCCAAAACCAACTTACAGTTTTGACTTTTCAAAACCTTGCCAAAGATGTGCTGCCCTGAGGTCTGGCCAGCATTTATTTATCTGTACCAACCAAAATTTAGGACAAGAAAATTCCAAAATAATAATAATGCAGGTGCTTTCACAAACCTGACGTTGCTGTGCCTGGGTGTCCCACGGACTCTCGGCAGGTGGGTTCACTCCGGTGACTTGCTAACCTCCCAGCATAAGGTGCGCAGCACGTGTTCCCTTTGCATGACGCTGCGTATTTATTCACAGCTCTGTGAGATTGGCTGCAGTGCATTTTCATTCTGTGTATTGTTCTCTGGGGCTGGTGATGCCATCGCATTGTGCTGAGTTTTTAAGAGTGCAAGCAGCAGTGCTGATGTGAAGCCCTGGAAGCCTACTTTCCACTGGCCCGGGATAAAATTCGGTGGTTCATTCTCTGTTGGACGCAGGCGCGTGCAGGGAGGCAGGCACGCCAAGGGCAATGGGGTTAGTGTAGCTGGGACACTGAAAAAACGATGCAGGATTCACCCAGCTCTCTGGTGATGGATGGATACTCCAGCAATGTGCCAGCTTTCCTAACGAAACTCTGGACGCTGGTGGAAGATCCTGAAACAAACCATCTCATCTGCTGGAGTAGTGTAAGTACAGCAAAGACCAGGTGTCACTGAGTGCCTGCAACACCAGGAGAAACCCAGGTGTGAGGCCCAAACGGTATCACAGCAACATAACTTTGCTTTACAAGTGCTGGCCAGCTGACTGGGAGAGTGAAAGGAGCGATAGTTCCTCAGGGAACCTTTTGGATATACTTGCTATTATTTATCTGCAATATTATAGCTTTTCTGTTTCGAAGGAACAACTGGTTTGGGAGTGTTTTGATAATTATATTTATACATTTCACTTGAATACTGTCTAATACTGAATCCTCTAAAAATCTGGACTCTTAAGGAGTCCAGAGAGAGGTTTTCCATCTTGCTTCAATCTGTGGTTCCCCCAAATTTTCTACAAAAGGTGGAAAGCCCTTAAAAAATTCCACTGCTGTTTGTATTATTTCATGTGTGTTTATTAGCCTTTCAGAAATACCTTGGGAGAAGGCAGCAGATAAACAGCATTCAGGCCTCAGGCTGAAACCTGTAGTTTAAACAGATCTCAGACTGGCACCCTAAATCACTCACATTTTGGAAGAGCTTTACTTGGTTTTTCAATGACTCTGTGTGATGATCGTGGTGATGTGCGTATGTATAGTCTGTACAGCTTCATAGGGATAGATTGCTTTGCTTTGGCTTCTTATTTGTCACTAAGACATTAATACACTAAGTGCAATCAGAGAATTAAAATTATTTATTTGTCGATAATTATTGTGCTTTTGACCTGACTAAGACTTGCTGCAAATAATGTTGTAATTTGTCTTCAGCAGGGAGTTGTCAGATAAGTTGTGTGCATAAACTTGTTCTCCAAAATCAAACATCTATAACAAAAGCAGATTTAAAGAGAAAAAAAAAATCTAAATCAGCCTTTCTATCATGTGTTTGCATCCAGTAGGGTTTTCAATCAAAACCTGAGATGGGGTTTGAGCTCATTGTTGTCATCCAAAGCAATGCTTGCTTTCTGATGTTGGAATCACATGGCCATACTTCTGAGAACCACCGAGTTTTGGTATCATGTGTTTTAAACAAGGACTTTGAATCTAGGAAGGATTTTCTAACGTGTATAAATAGTTCCCTCTCTGTTACACTGAGAACATCGTTATTTTTGACTGCCCACCACCACCATGCTCTACTTCTCTGCAACCTAACGTAGGCTACAGCTGCATTCTTGGGAGGTTTTGGTCAGGCTTTCAGATGTCTAAGTTTCTTATGTTGCATGTTCCCATGTTTCCCGTGTTTCCTTTTCTATCCATCAGTGTTGTTGGAACGGAGAAATTGTGTGCATGGCTAAGATTTCTGGACATAATCAGAACTCTTAGAAAATAGGATCTATAAGGACCTATGAATTGTTTCTTAGCATGAAGGAGAAGAGATGGAGAGGAAACATGGTAATAGTTTTTATATATACAAAAGGCTGTTGTAAGGTGGAAAGGGAAAGTCTGCTGTCTGTGTCCATGATAGATTGGATGAGAAGTAATTGAATTAATTTTTGAAAGTGAAGGTGCTAGGAAGAACTGGCAAATTCCTGGAGTAGCTTGCCTGGGCAGGGCACAGGGTGTCTGTCATCATGGGGCTGTCAAAAACAGTTAAGTTAAGCCAAGACTGATGTGCTGCAGAGTGAATCTTACCTTGGGCAGAGATAACTTTCAAAGTTTCTCCCAGCTTGTGCTCCCATGATGTAAGACAAGCAAGGCAGAGCTGCTGTATGCGAACAAGCTGGCACATGCACAGTTCGTTGGTGAACTCCAAAGTCTCTTGTGTCTGTAGGAACTGTTTTGGGTACAGCAGCTTCTGAGAACATTGCAGCCCTGAATTCAAAGGAATGACCTGTTAAGAGAGGCCATAAGGAGATGTTCAGGTACACGAAATGCTTGTGCTTCTCATTTTACATCAGCGTTGCATCAGCTACATCATTTTACATCCTCCAAGCTGAGACACACAGCTGTATCCCAGAGAGAGTGAGTGGGCAGAAGCACAAGGGAAGCAGGATAAACCAGCTCTGTCCCCAGAACAGCCTTTGCAGTGTTGGGAAACCCTGGTCCCTGCTGTCACATCTGCAAGCTCAGTCTGTGATGATAATTCCAGCGTATAGATTATTAGTGAATCTTTTAAGTGCTTGATCAGCCTTTGCTTCTGCTGCATGGGGTAAGGAACAACAGGAAAGACCCTGGTGATGGTCAAAGGGCACTATCAAGGCAATCAGTCATGTTCAGTGTTTGCAGCAGTGTTCACTGCTCCTTGTTCAAGGACCAAGAAGTATAGCTGACCCAGAGTTGCATGTTTGTGGGCATGCAGGGTTAATTGTTTGACCTGACAAACGAGCCAGAGCACAGAGGGAATTGGCTCTGTTTGGTGGTGAAAGTGTAGTGACCTAGAGTAGGGCAGCAAGGTTTGCCAGCTGGCTGTGGACAGGCTACAGCCACGCACTGGTCCGTCTTCAGTCACTGAGCTTTCTCATGGTCCTGATTGCATTCCCTGTTTTAGAAACTTCCAGGCAGCCCTGAGAGCACCCATACAGCTAGGGACCCTGTGATGGGTGCGTGGTGGGACCCACACATCGCTGGGATGCTCCTACTGCACGCAGAGCCCGAGTGCTCACTCTTACAGTAAAACACTGTCCTCGTCTGTCAAAAACCAGTCGGCTGTGAAATAACCCCCCAAGCCGACACACCACTCGACTGCCAGTAATAACGCTGAACACAGCAGGAGGGTGACTGTGGCTGTGCTGGTCTTAGACCCCTCACTGCCAACTTCATGCAGACCCTGGTGTCGTTAGCTAGCTGTCCCTTGAAGCTCAGTTGCAGCTGAGTCCTAAATACCTGCTGAGGTCTTTGCCCTGGCATAGGTCTCTGCATCTTGCCTGTCCCTCCATAAAGCTGTGGTGAGTTTAGGCTGCACAGTTGGGTGGTTCCCTGGGTAGCTCTTTCTTTCTCCAAAAGCAAAGCCAGTGTGAGCCCCTAGATACCATTCTCTGCAAGCTTACAAAAATGCCACGTGTGCCCCAAACTCCGTGTCTGAAATAATGATTCTTCATTCCTCCAAATTCCCTGCACTGGACCACTATGCAAAGCAGAAATAGGATTTAAATTGGTCCCCCTGTCCCCATATCCTGGAGACACTGTGGCTGTTGTGGTTGGTGATTTAGAAAATGTTGTTCCTAAGTGTTGGTTAGAGATGAAAATGAATTGCCAGTTCTTCTGTCCCTCAAAAAGGTGGTGTGAATTGCTGTTTACAAAATGTTTCAAGGCAGCTTCAGTGCGTTGTGTCTCACAGGCCCTCTCTGTACCAGCTCGACTGTCAGCAGGTAGGAGGAAGGCCAGGCAGGGGAAGCACACGGCCTGCGGCGCGGCGCTCTGTGCCAGCAGTCCCAGCAGTTTGCCTTGTTTTGCAGTCACGGATCCTGGCAATGCAACCTCAGAAACGGATATTTTTGCTGCTTAACATGCATGTTGCTAGCTTGGGCTGTAAAGCATGACTGTTAACATTTTGCGGTTGCCCTTGTGGCGGGGGACTTTTAAAAATAATGAACGAGAAGGTGTGTGGAGCTTCTGGATCAGTGTGGTGTCTCCAGGGATGATTTGCTTTCTTGCCTTGCTGTGATTCTTGTACCATGTCTCCAGGCAGCGTTCCCTCTGGGACTGCTGTGCTCTGGAGCAGATGGGTCTGAGTTAGACCTATACAAGCAGATTGAGGGGTTATAATGGCAATTCCAACATTCCAGGACCACCTTCACACACCAGAATCTTTCTGTGGAGCCTACTGAAGGGTGGATGATAACAGGCTACCAGCTATTTGTGCAAAAGTTTCACATCAAAGGCTTTGAACTAAGCAGTGGCAAAACTTAGTAGAAAAAGATCAAAACTGCGTTCATAGAGGACTGATGTACCAGAACTGAAAAGAGCACATCTGTCATTGAAGGCTATTGTCACTCTTCTCAGCTTCAAGGTGACAATTCAGAGAGCACAACTTCCCCTGCAGTAGGACTCCAGGGAATCACCTTCTCCTGGGAACCTCTTGTGGTCGGGGATGCTCCTCTGACTTCACCTTTGTCCTTGTCTCCTTTGCAGAATGGCACCAGCTTCCATGTGTTCGACCAAGGACGCTTTGCCAAAGAGGTTCTGCCCAAGTATTTCAAACACAACAACATGGCCAGTTTTGTCCGGCAGCTGAACATGTGTAAGTTCAACCTCCAGAGTTGTGGGTCCTACAGACAAGAGGGGAATGACAGAAAATGTGGGTGGGAGAGGAGGCGTGAATGAGAACTGTGGATAGAAAAGTTGAGAATCTTGCATATATGTGTTACTGTGGCATTATTGATTTTGCCAACAGAGACTTCCTTCCGAGATCCCAGGGAAGTAATTTCCTTGCATTGACCTTAGATTACAGTGTGAAATTTCTGTTAGATTACACTGTAAAATGCGAGCTAGGAAATGTCACCTACCAGGTTTTCTGCTTCTCTTGCATCAATTTGATGACCTATTATTATTTCTTTTTTATTTTATTCTATATGGAACTTTTCCAGTAGCCTGATACTGTGACACCTTCCTCAGGAACTGCTGCTTTTGAGGATAGGATGCCCAGAGCTTATCCATTTCACCAGCCATGTCGCTGAACTAATGATGGACAGTACTTCTCCCTGCAAACCTTGCCTTGCTGATTGGGCATTTTCACCCCTTAAAGGAGGTTTAGGTGTAGTTTCAGCCATCTAGACTGTGACTGTATTAAATATGCTTATTTCTGATAGTTTGGGAAGTTTTGGACCGATGTGCCCAAGGGATTGCCGGCAAGGCTTTCATGCTGTGGGCCAGTGGGATGCACAGGGCTCTCCCTCATGCTGGATTTTCTGTAGATATGGCCCAAAAGCGTCCCCAGCTGTGGGGAGGGGACACAGCTGTACCTTGAACACCAGAGCAGCTCAAAAGCAGGGGGGAAGTCAAGAGAAATGTCCTCAAAAGTGATGGGTGTGGGTGGCGAGGAGGAAGGTCTGGGTCTGTCAGCCCTTTACCCACACCCTCTCTACACAGATGGCTTCAGGAAAGTGGTGAACATCGAGCAGGGGGGTCTCGTCAAGCCCGAGCGGGACGACACTGAGTTCCAGCACCTCTGCTTCCTGCAGGGCCACGAGCACCTCCTGGAGCACATCAAGAGGAAGGTGAGGAGATGCTGGATATGGGGGGACACCAGCTGGCTGTCGGTGAGCCCCCTGGGGCGGGAAAGCTGAGGCGAGGCGGGAAGGCTGAGGCAGGAAGGCTGAGGCAGGAAGGCTGAGGCAGGAAGGCTGAGGCGAGGCGGGAAGGCAGAGGCGGGAAGGCTGAGGCATGGCAGAGCCCTGTTCCAGAGGGTTCCACACCACCAGTGTGGAGAGGCTGTCTGGTGCTTTTCCGAAACGTCCCTCAACAATATGCCCTGCAAATTAACTGAGGTCTGTGTGGAGACGTGGCTCTGTTGGTTTGCTTTAAGCCTGCTGTCTTCTTATTTGTTTCCCCTGGGCCTTCTGCTAGGAGAGAAGTAGCAAATATTTGTTTCCCATCCCTCAGGTGTCTCAAGTGGTAAACGCCTCATTTCTCCCCAAGCAGGAACCCTTCTGTGCCTGCTGCCATCCCTTTTTTGGGGCAGACTGAACCAGAACAGCACTCCATGGTCACTGTGAGGGTTTCTACCACAGCTCCATTCCTCTCTTGATAATTCCCAAAATGCTTGTTTGCTTTCAGACCACAGGCCCCCGTGCTATAGACCCATAACTCCAAGTTCACCCTGTAGTCTGGTTTCTGTCCCCTCCATATACATGTACGGTTGGGGCAGGGGTCCTCATTGTGCAGGGCTTGGCCTTCATCTGTTTTGTCTGTGGTTTTTTTGCTCTGTCACTCAGTATCATGAGACCTTCCTGGAGTGCTGCATGACCAGGCTTGCTTCACACCGCTCTGCTTTTGAATCATTACCTGCTTTTCTAGATATGGGCGGCATAGCTCCTGCGGGGTGTCCCAGCAGTCATCTCCTGTTATAGAGGAGAGAACCCACTCCTGCCCTCTGTTTGCTGTCTTTTAAGCTGTTATTGTTGCCTAAAAAGGACTGTTCTCTTACAGAATTAGCGTAGCAACTTCAGAAAAGGGACTTCAGCAAAAGTCTTCTAGAAATCCAACCGTAATATGTCAATTTGATGCATTGCCTCAGGCTCATCCCTGTAAAACATAAGGCTGGATTGGGTCTCTCTGTAGTTAAAGTAGAAAGATGTAATCAAACAACCTAGTTCCATTACTCCCTGGTCCTCAAAATACCTTATTCCCCTGCAAGCTGATTTGAAATAAGTCCCCACTCTGGTGGGGATTGTTCTGCTGCTAACAGACCCTCTGTACGAAAGGATTTGTCCTGCTCTTTGCTCTATTTTATCCCTTTGGCCTTTGCAATAATACACTAAAGATAGTTCAGACTCTTGTGTATGTTGCCTGTCCTGGTATTTCAGCACATCAGAACCCAGCTGGTGGAAGTCCTGCACCCAAGCCCCAGCAGTGACTCTGTCCATGGCCCTTCTTGTGTTGGTAAAATCCACCTTCGATTTTTTTTTCCTCCTCAGGTGTCAGTAGTGAAAAGTGAGGAGACCAAGATGCGCCAGGAGGACCTCAGCAGGTTGCTATATGAGGTACAGATACTGAGAAGTCAGCAGGAGAACATGGAGTGTCAAGTACAGGACATGAAGCAGTGAGTTGAATCCTACTCAAGCTGCTTCTTACGGGCATTTGCTTCTCGAGAGTTGTTGATCTTGGGGAATGCTTGAAAGGAGGAACCTTACACACCTCCCTCCCAGGCAGCATGTGTGGAGCCAGGAACAAATCACAGGGACTAGATCTGTTGAGACAATAACATACAGGACTTCTATGCAGAGCAAATGATCTACAGAATTAAAGCTTAGCCTCTCTGAGAAAGGTAGACGTATTCTTTTGATCTACATTTTCCCTTTACAGAGGTGGCCACGTAGGAAATATGTGTATAACCTGAGGGCTTAACTCGGATAACTGTATTTCCTCCAGATAGAAATGATGGTAAAGGTGTAACTCCTTCTCACACATAATGGTGTGAGAAATGAGGTGGTGATGTCCACTCCTGCTATTAAAAAAAAAAAAGAAAAAAATAATCTCTGTGTCATCGTCCATCTCCAAGATATATGACTGGCCTAAAATATATAAGAGCACAAGAACTGCTCTATTGTTTAGCCCATGGACTCATCTCTCTGAAGACTGTGTCTTCTGACATGGCCAAAATTGTTGTATAAGAGCAAAACAAGCAAATGCAGTGCTTCTTGTACGTGGCTGCCTGACCTCCAGCTGTCTGGGATTTTCTGAGTCAGACATGGTCACTAGGAATTTAGTAAATGGATACGGTTTTATAAATCATGTAAATAATGTACTTGGAGAGGTTTTTATTTGCCTCCAGATTTTTAATCCTTGTAGAGAACTTTGTTTAAAAAGCACCTGAATAATCCAAAAGAACCCCAAACTTTCTTTTACAATGAAGCTGATATTGATACATCAGCAGATGACACTGGCATCCTGGGCCTTGAAAGAACACCATATACTGTGATACTTCATTCCAGCCCAGCACCTTACTTGCAACAGATAAATATTTTTACCCTACCTTAATTTTTAATGACTCTCACACTTTGCACATGCATGAAATCACACCATGAAATCCATGTACAGTGAAAATGAAAGAGTTTCTCAGCTTGTATCTTATTTAATTCTTAAGGAATTCCAGTATCAATGATTTGACCTTGCTTTTAGTTTGTTCTCCCTTTTGATTTGTGTGCTCCCTTCCTCCATCAGAAAGCAAAACTGCATTCAACTGATGAAAATAATACCATTTTTATAGACTAAGACCAGAAATCCCAGGCTGAAACCATATTAAGAAACTTACACTGCTGAAGAGCCATTAGGACACAACTCCAGTACAAGGTGTCAGACTGAGGAAAGCTGCTTTGCTGAAAATCCTGTCAGTACCAGTGCAGAAAGTTGACTGGGGAGATTCTTGCCTTACAAGCTGCTGTACTCGGGCAGCTACTGTGCTCTTTTGAGCCCTGGACCTTATCTTCCCAGTTCTAGCATCAATCTGCACTAGCAAGACTAAAACCTCCTGAGGGATATGTAGCAAAAGGATTTCTAAATTTCACCTGTGTGATAGAATTTGCTGGCCTGTTGGTTTTAGTGCATCCATATACTCTTGAGATAAATTGACTGGCAAAGCCTTTTTCAGCATAGACTCCAGCTGGCATCCAGATTTAGAGGCAAATAAAAGAGCAAATAAACTCTGCATCTCCCCACCCTGCTGTCTGGGGCTGGCTGTTCAAGAAAGCCTGTGAACCACTCTGTGTGCTGCATTTGCAGACAGAAAATAAGTATGTTCTATGGAATTGCAAGCTGGACACAGGTCTGTGCTGGATGAAATCAATGACTCCCATTAATGAGATCATTACAGTCCTCCTAGATGAAGGCTCTCGGATGAAGAAGCGTCCCTTTAGCTGCTTCAGTCACTCCCAAACATGCCTTTGTACCACCACGTGTAGGAGGTTCCAGCAGGCAGAATACACAGAATCTCTGTCCATAGGATCTCTTGGTCTTTGGGGGCAGTTGTGGAGAGGTTGGACTTTCTTGGCTCCTGCAGAAAGAACAGTCTTGGTGATCCAAATCATTCAAAGTCACAAATCAGTCCCTGCTGAAATTCTGAGTTTAGCCCAAATGTTCTACAAAAACGGAATACCTGTCCTCCTGTTACCCTCCCCTATAGATGTTGGCTTCTTTTAATTTGTTTTTTCTCCATGCTTTGGTCTGTTGTTCTTTTGAGGACAAGGAAAGCAATTGTGTGACCCTGTTTGGGGCACCTAAAAAGAGCCAAGCACTGCAAGAGCCCCCACGTGAGACAGACCTTGCCCAGTTTGGTCTATTGTGTGTCATGGGCTGTTGGGATGTTTCTGTGCTCACAGAAAGTTTCTGTTTCACTTTCAGGCAAAATGAAGTTCTTTGGCGGGAAGTCGTTTCTCTCCGGCAGAATCACTCACAGCAACAGAAAGTGATCAACAAGGTAGCGGTCATATAAACTCCAAACTCACTTGTACTGCACGGTGTATGTCCTCCTCTGATTTTTGTACTTGTCCCATATCTTCTCCACAGTCTGATATCACAGTACATTTATTTTCCCTCTCTTTCAAATTGTGTGATGTTCTCGCATGTCCTATGGGAAGTGGTCATTAACAAAGCATAAGGTCTGCCCTCCAGCAAAAGGTTTTCATTGCCCTGTCAGTCCTTGCTGTGATGTTAGAAACCACTTTTCTGTCAAACTCCTGACCCAGAGAGCACAATTCTCACTAGTTACCCTGTATTGGCTGTGTTCTGCTTGTACTGATGCCTTTGAGCTTCCCAAATCTTTCCTCTTTCCTTCATATAAGAGAGGAGCCTCCCGCTCCTGCCGGCACTGAAGCTGCAGGCAGCAGAATTGGCTAACCATTGCCCCAGTGGGACCTCCGGCAAGGGTTACATTTTCTGGTGTTACTGGCATAGTTGAGGAATTACTGAACAACCTTTTAGACTGAAGGAGCACTGCAGAACCATCTCCCTTAAAATCTAGCACCACCCATACTAGAAAAGGCCTCTCCAGTGATTCCCAGGTGGTGCTGACATGACTGAGCACGTCACATTTCTCAGTCCCCCTGAGAGCCACGTTCTGACCCTCACATGGCATCAGAGAGTCATAGGACTGGATAGAAATGCATGAGGCTATCAAACCTTCCTCCATCTCTGAGGCTGGACCAGCCATGCCACTCACTGTGGCATTTATGCAACTCTATTTTGTTATATTGAGCAATGAGTAAGAGACAGCTGTGATATATAATTATAATAATAATAATGCTCTCTTTGTTTGGAGGTCAAAGCAGAGCATTAAGCTCAAGCTGACCTGGGAATATGTTGCCAAGTGATTCCTCTCCAAAGCCTTTCTGCATCCTTTTTTAGTGTTCTATTATATCAACACTGAATTTCACAGGGCTGAAAAACTCAACTGAAAGAACAAAGACGTCCACACAGGGTCTCCCCAAGGGGGTTGCCTCTGTCACATGCAAAGACTTTGCCAGACTTTATAGATCCTCTTATAAAGACCTCTAAAGACTTTTACAGAGGCCAGGTCTCACTCCAGGCCTAGGAATGTTTGCACGTGTACTTCACAAGCAGATTCCCAAGTGTCTCACAGGGGTAGCTGGAGCTCTGCATGCACAGAAGTGGGGAGAGAGGAAGTGCTGATTGTGTGCATCTAGCAGCCTTCACACAAAGCAGGCACCTGGCTGTGTTTCTTGAAGGCTAGGCAGGTCGTTTGAGTTCTTGGAAAGCTCAGTTTCGTGCTCTGATGTCTGATGCAATTTGGCTCCCATATTTCATGGCTGCTCCCAGCTTCGGGGTGGTGTTGGGAGGGAGGAATGTGTGAGATAAGAACAGCTGTGAGAGCGGGGAGTGCTGAATCACTCTGCTGATTAACACCGGATTTTGATCTCTCCTGACAGCTGATTCAGTTTCTGTTTGGCCAGCTCCAATCCAGCCCCAGCAGCACTGGGATAAAGAGGAAGCTGTAAGTACCCTTGTGTGGTGCGCACACGCTCACGGGTGCATAATGCTGCCCCCTCACTAAAAGCACAAGCTCAGCTCGCCCAGGCAGGCGGTCACCGGACCAGGGCACCATGGTGATGGGAAATGAATGGGCTGAACTGCCGAGTCAGACCTGCTGACATGCCCCATTCAGTGGTCTTTAGAGAAGCACCGTGTCAGCTCGTGACCTTTATTTGGGGAATACAGAGCGAGATGGGAGATGGGAACACGAACTAGTTGGAGGGTAAAGGGCAGGACCCTGCTGCTGGGCCTACAAATTCCAGTTTTGCCACTTGTTGTCAGTGGGAGCGGGGCTGGGCCTAGCCACCCCACAGACACCTTTAGTTTGACCCACAGTCGCTGAATGGGTGTGATTCTGTCACAGGTTTGATGGCATGTAACCTGCAGGCCTTACAGAGAGGGGAAGGTCGAGAAAGATTTCAGTTAAGGGGTGTCTTTAGGGTAATCATAGAATGGTTAGGATTGGAAGGGACCTTAAAGATCATCTAGTTCCAACCCCCCTGCCATCAGCAGGGACACCTTCCACTAGACCAGGTTGCTCAAAGCCTCATCCAGCCTGGCCTTCAACACTTCCAGGGAGGAGCAGCCACAACTTCCTTGGGCAACCTGTTCCAGTGTCTGGCCACCCTTACAGTGAATAAGTTCTTCCTAATATCTAATCTAAACCTCCCCTCTTTCAGCTTAATCCCATTTCCCCTTGTTTTGTCATTAACTGCCCTTATGAAAAGTCCTTCCCCAGCTTTCTTGTAGCCCCTTCAGGTACAGGGAGGCCGCTATAAGATCTCCTTGGAGCCTTCTCTTCTCCAGGCTGAACAGCCCCAACTCTTTCAGCCTGTCTTCATAGGAGAGGTGCTCCAGCCCTCGGACCATCCTGGTGGCCTCCTCTGGACTTGTTCTAGCTGCTCCAGGGCTCTCTTGTGATGGGGGCTCCAGAACTGGACGCAGTATTCCAGGTGGGGCCTTATGAGAGCGGAGTAGAGGGGGAGAATCACCTCCCTCGACCTGCTGGCCATGCAATAAATAATAAATAAGCTCTTCAAGGCAAGTGAGTAGAGGTGCTCGAATTAGAAAGCTTAGTGCCTTCCAGGAGAGCAGCCATGCATTTCTTGCTCTGTGGTGCTTGTGATCTAAAGAGGGGAGAGGGGCTAATAAGAGGAATTTGCCTTTGTGGCTCAGACTGAGGACAAGGACCTGCCTCCAGTTGCCACCTTTATTACCTTGTGGCCTTTGGCAACTCAGAAACTTCTCCATGCCTCGGAGAAAGGAGCCAGACTTCCCAAGAATGGCTACTCAGGAGATTAATGATTTTCTTTAAGTCAACATCCTTGTTCTTGGCTGACTCTTCTTGTGAGGACTGTAAAGGAAACATAGGATTGAATGAAGGAGGCTGTAATCTGTACAAGCAAACTGGCTATTCCTGCCTCCCCCTTCTACTGAACCTCTTGGAAAGGGTAAAGACTGCAGGGAGAATGGTGGCAAAGAAGAGGGCTCAACGGGAGGACATCAGCTGCTCTGAGTCGCTGAGGTTCATGATTGAGGAAATTTTCCTCTGGTGGAGTGGGAAAGCAGAGAAATGAGATGCCAGATCTGATCTCTAATTTGCATAGTCAGGGCTGTCCCCTCTCTGTAAAAGATTTGCAGCCCAAGAAACCTTGTCTTAGACTACTGCTTTTTGAAAAAAGCAAATCATTGGTTAGAAACTGTGCTGGGAGAGGCAGAAGAGCACAGAACTACCTGCACAGCAGCTGTGTTGGCCACCTTAAGAAGAGGGATCACGCTGATACAACCCAGCTGCAGTTTGCACAGTATTGTGCATGTTAATTTGAGTTCCTGCTTCCTTGGAAACACAAAGGTCTGTGTTCAAGGAACCTCAGCTCTTGTGTCTTTATCTGCCCTTCTATCTTTCACAGTTTTCTTTTCCTGCCTCTCTTTTAAATGACTGCAGAAAAGCATAGTGTACAGCCTGGAGCAACTGTGGGTGCAGACCAGAGTGCTGACTGGGGGCTCTGGGTGGGTTTGGACAGGATGGGGACATCTGTAGATCCCACAGGCCTGTCTGACCTGGGAGGCTGTTAGGTGGGTTAGATACCAAAGTGACTTTGATAAGAAACGTTGGATTTGGAGGTTCATTTGTGGCTCCCGGAGGAGAGAGCTGGACACTTACAAATTTGTAACTATCACAGGGCTGGCCATGATATCTTGCTGTGTACCCAAGGGTAGCTTATGCCATAACAAGGTTCATATCAGGCTGATTCAAATGTTCTTTTCTATTCTGTGTCTTTAGTTAATGTCATAGAATAGAAAAAGGCTGTTAAATGAGCTGTTAAACAACGGAGACCTCAAGTACTGTGGTCACTGTGTCCTGCTGTATAATGCCCTTCACTGTGGGATCTAATTAGAGTCTGAGCAAGCCCATAATTTCTCCCAACTTATCCAGCTCCAGTGTCAGTAGGATGAAGGGAGATGTGAATTATGTTCTATCAAGCCCATTAGACATTATTGGGGACAAAACTGTTGGCTTTCCCTGGTGCCCTCAGCCAAATCATTCTCTTCTAACTGAACACTGAGATGCTTTTCCTGACAGCGGGACGGTGGGAAGACCAGAGGGATTTGGTAGGCAGTTTTATAGGATCACCACAGCATTCACAATAGTGGGTGTGAAGCGAAATATACCAGTTCCCAGCTTCTCTGGGACTGTGTCACAAAACCAAGGATTGCCACCCAGGAAGTTTCATGGAAAAGCAGTGCTGTTTTGAGGCTTATTCTCATTTTCTTTTGGTTTCAATCATTTCCTAAACATAAAGCACGACTGCGCCAGGGCCCAGCTTGGGGACCCACTTCTTGTTGTCAGTGGCTGGCTGTGTAAAAGCCTGTCAGTTTCTTTTTCTTTTCTTTTTCTTTTTCTTTTTCTTTTTCTTTTTCTTTTTCTTTTTCTTTTTCTTTTTCTTTTTCTTTTTCTTTTTCTTTTTCTTTTTCTTTTTCTTTTTCTTTTTCTTTTTCTTTTTCTTTTTCTTTTTCTTTTTCTTTTTCTTTTTCTTTTTCTTTTTCTTTTTCTTTTTCTTTTTCTTTTTCTTTTTCTTTTTCTTTTTCTTTTTCTTTTTCTTTTTCTTTTTCTTTTTCTTTTTCTTTTTCTTTTTCTTTTTCTTTTTCTTTTTCTTTTTCTTTTTCTTTCTCTTTCTCTTTTTCTTTCTCTTTTTCTTTCTCTTTTTCTTTCTCTTTTTCTTTCTCTTTTTCTTTCTCTTTTTCTTTCTCTTTTTCTTTCTCTTTTTCTTTCTCTTTTTCTTTCTCTTTTTCTTTCTCTTTTTCTTTCTCTTTTTCTTTCTCTTTTTCTTTCTCTTTTTCTTTCTCTTTTTCTTTCTCTTTTTCTTTCTCTTTTTCTTTCTCTTTTTCTTTCTCTTTTTCTTTCTCTTTTTCTTTCTCTTTTTCTTTCT
Source organism: Antrostomus carolinensis (assembly GCF_000700745.2). Taxonomy (NCBI): domain Eukaryota; kingdom Metazoa; phylum Chordata; class Aves; order Caprimulgiformes; family Caprimulgidae; genus Antrostomus; species Antrostomus carolinensis. The sequence goes on from NW_010339281.1 coordinate 22,125, forward strand.
CTTTTTCTTTCTCTTTTTCTTTCTCTTTTTCTTTCTCTTTTTCTTTCTCTTTTTCTTTCTCTTTTTCTTTCTCTTTTTCTTTCTCTTTTTCTTTCTCTTTTTCTTTCTCTTTTTCTTTCTCTTTTTCTTTCTCTTTTTCTTTCTCTTTTTCTTTCTCTTTTTCTTTCTCTTTTTCTTTCTCTTTTTCTTTCTCTTTTTCTTTCTCTTTTTCTTTCTCTTTTTCTTTCTCTTTTTCTTTCTCTTTTTCTTTCTCTTTTTCTTTCTCTTTTTCTTTCTCTTTTTCTTTCTCTTTTTCTTTCTCTTTTTCTTTCTCTTTTTCTTTCTCTTTTTCTTTCTCTTTTTCTTTCTCTTTTTCTTTCTCTTTTTCTTTTTCTTTTTCTCAAGCCTGGATGCAATGAGCTTTGGCTCTGCTTTGCTTTGTGTCTCCTCCTGTTTTATTACTTAGCAAATGGCACAGGTTCCTTTTCTGCAGAGCTGTGTACTGACATGTGGCTTTGCCAAAGAGGCCTTGAGTGCGAAGGGGCTGGTAATGAGCATTGCTCTAATAATTTCAGCATAACTACTTCCAGTTAAACAAGCTGAGGATCCAGCCCAGAGCTTGAAACCACTAACAATTAGAAGAAAATATTAATTGAACTTGTTATTTTACTTGTGTCTTTCAAATACGATCTAGAAAAGCCAGATCATCCCTCCTCTATGTGGCTAATGCCCTTTTTTAATGGTGACCTCCTCCAAAACTGTTGTTTCCCTTCTTTGTCCCTAACACTGGACAAGACAGGACCTTACAGCTGAGGAATAACAGAGTACCCAGGGGAAAACATCCCTTGGCTGAGAGACATTTCTTGTCTAAGCAAACAGGAACCAGTTAGTACATGCTGGGAAAACAAACTCGTTTCTCTTCACAGACCTCTGATGCTTGACAACGGGATCTCAGCTCCACAAGTGTCCAAGTTCAGCCGGCATTTGCCCACAGACCCTCTCCACGACCCCTATTTCATACAGTCGGTAGGTTTACACCAGCCTCTGAGCTTTGTGGGGTTTCTTTGGCCAGGGTGGAAAAAACAAAACATTTGAAGCAATAATACAGATTACAGAGTGAGTAGTTTGGCAAGACTTTGGCAGTGAAGAAGAGAAGAGGTTTGCAAAGCTGAGTGATGTTGATTATTCTTCAGCTCCCCTGTTCTGGGGAGGGATGTGGGTTGTGGGAGGGAGAGGCAGATCCTGCACCCCAAACTCTCCGTGGTGTTACCCCAGCCTGGCTCACCTCAGGGGCAGAGAGGAAGAAGCATGGTCTGGAAGTGGGTATTGTGATCTTTCTGACTAGAGCCACATTTTTGCAGTCACTGAGGGATCCCCCCCACCCTAACCCACCAAAGCAGACACCAGACACATGACATGTCATACAGTTAAAATGCTTGATCTGGCATGAGAGACCCGTACTCCCCTGTTGGACTGGTTGGATCTTTCCCTCTGGATGAAGCTAAGCAGTCTAGGCAAAATGTCAGGCATGGTAAAACCTCTCAGTAGCTGCCAGTTCAGTCACAGTGCTTATTTGACACCTGCACCTCTGTGTGGTTGGAGGAAAGACCAGAAGAAATGATAATGTTGCATGGTGGGTAAAAGCTTTCTTGGTTTCCATACAAGGAGGACTCAAGGGCACAATGAGTAAACTCTAACTATCTCAGATAGAGCCTTGGACTTGTTCTGGTCCTCAGAAGGGTAAATCTTTATGATTTTTACTTTCCTTTTAGCCATCAACAGAACCTGCCTCTTGCTTAAACAGCCCTGCAATTGCTGGAGGACCCATCATATCTGATGTTACTGAAGCATCACCATCCAACATAATAAACATGCAGTCCCCTCCTGAAAATGACAGGTAAATATGTGTCAGGTATGGACATGCTTAACTTCAAAAGGGTTTTTCTCAGCTGTAGTTCTACCAAAGCTTCTGTCTGATTTGCAGTAGAGGTGGTGGGCTGGAATATTTTTTTCCAGTTTGCAATGTGGGTCAGATTTTGAGAATTAGGGAGGGGTAATAACAGCACAACTTTCAAAACAAAGTCATGAGTTTCACACTGAGAACTTCCACTCACCTTTTTGAGAAGTATCCCATGGTTCTTTATATTTTGTTCTCAAGACAGGGGCTGTCTCAGACTTTATCAGATAATAAGATACTACCATTTGTTGGGTTTGTTGAGAGAGAGAGAAAGGAAGTTTCCTTTTTGGCTTTGACAAAGAAGAAACAAAATCAAACTGTACATCTTTCTGCTAAGGAGAACAGAAGAGTTGCATCACAACAACATCCGATGTTTGAACAACTTTTCTGTGAAATGTAACTGCAGAACTGAATGCAGAGGTATTTTAATGCTTATCTCTTCCTGCCACAGACATGCAGTGTATTTAGGGCTAGTAGCAGAATAGCTGCTACTATGTCAGTGGAAAATAAGTAGACAGATTAATCATGGAAACAGTTTCTCAGGCATAGAGGCAAAGCAGTTACACTCTAGAAATTGCCCATAAATCTGCCTAATAATTGAAGCCGTAGCCATAAAATTAGCTAGAAGCATGTAAAGTGCTCAGGATTAAAAACAAAACAAAACAAAAACAAAAACAAAAAAAATGGCACAAACCTGGAAGCCATTTCTAAAGCAGAAAAATTTTAATGTAACCTTCAAGTTAAATTGATGATTTCAACTGATTACTGAGTGCCATCTGGTGGCCTCTGATCTATGCTGTGTCTGCATGACTTGGGAATCTGGGTCAGCCATGGCCCTAATGAGTTCAGGAGTGTGGAACTTCCTAAATCAACGTGAGCTGCTGCTGGGGGTTTAGGATTCACAAGATGAGAAGGTGATCTGAAAGGAATGCTGGGGCAGGCTTTGTAGTGCCAGGTACCATCCCGTATGTGTGACAGGCTCGTGTGTTGTCTTGCAGCAAAGCTAGTCTGTGAGTGTTGTAAGATAATATTTTTTCAGTATGGCTTTCCACACCCTGTGCCTGTTGATCTACATCAGCTTCAGCTCCAGTTGTGCATGTTCACAGGGAGCCAAGTCTCCTGTAAGTAGTACAGAGTAGATTTTTGCATACATAATGTTACTGTTCAAAACTTCAATGTCACATGTCCATCTGGGAATAATGTGGAGTGCCTCTCCCACTGGAAAAAGGGAACCCCCTGCTTCCAAAAAAGGAAGTCCAACTGGGACTGTCAGATCTTGATAGGTTCTCTTCCAAATCTGATCCTGACCTGTGTCAGGATCTCTACAGTGCTTGCTGATCCCTAACTCCAGCATGGGAATTTGTATCTATAGGGTGGAGATTTTTTTTTTTTCAGGGAAACCTCTCTAGCCTAGTGACCCTTTAACCTGTCTCAAGCCTAACACTCATCTGAGGAATGATCAACACCTGAAAGTATATTTTCCATATTTGCAAAACAAGCAAATGGGGCAAATTTGTTATGGCCATGACTGATGAAGTGAGTGGAGACATATATTCCAGCTGGGCATGTTTCTGGAGCTTGCTGAGAAGAAAATAAGGTTGCTGGTTTCTTTTGCCTATGTAGGGGAATGGAAAGACTCTGTGGGAAGTGGAGGCAAGCCCTTGTGCTATTGCCCTTAGGCCTTTGTGGAGTAGATGTGTGTGGTGCTAACTCTTGTATCTGATGCAGAGAGAAGTGCCTCACGCTGATCAAGGAAGAGCCAGTCAGCCCTGGAGTGAAAGCCACTGCTGAGCCTGATGTCCCCCTGCCAGGCTGCCGGGCTTGCTCTGAGCCCCCTGTGCTCCCAGTCGCCATGGTTCAGTCTGTTCTGGAAGGCAAAGGGACCTGTGGTGCAGCCCCACCAGGGACCTCACAACCACCTGAGAGAAGAAGCAGAAGGGCATTGCTGGACAGGTGAGGGGAGTGAGGGAGAGCTGTGGTGCTGCATTTTCCATGACCCTCTCTTCCCATTAGCAGGGGGGGGAAGGGAGGCTGATTTTAAGTCACCTAATGCAGCCTGGAGAGCTCCATCCTGTACCTGTGGCACCTGCTTAGAGGACTCTTGAAGCCCAGGGGACAGTTCACAGGGGTAGAGGGTCTGTGGATGACTTGCTTGAAGGACCCAGCAGAGGAGAAGCTGTCAGAGTGTGTGCATCAGAGTCAGGAGTGGGAATAGGCTTTCTGCAGCGAGAGGGATTTGCCTGATGTCCAAGTGAAAGCTGGAGCCCAAACCAGCATCCATGTCTGCAGACTTGCAGGCCACTGGACCGCACTGCACCTCCAAGTAGCTTGTGTGCCCTCTTCATTTGTTTTGTTGAGTCTTCAGGTACATAAAGACATAAGGAAATATTTGTCACTGGTGTTTCTGTGCAGTGAATGAGGTGTCAGTTGAGTGCCAATACACAGACAGTGATGGAAGATGACAGCCAGTCATCATCATAACCTCTGCACTAAGTAGGGCATAGATTTGATAAGACATCAAAACATTTATCAAACCCAGGCTGGGGCTTGAGAAGGAAGTAATTTACCCCCTTTTTTTTTCCTTTCCTGTGCTGTGAAGTCAAATCAACTGCCCTCTTTAATCTGCTTTCTCTTTGCATCTTCTCCTGTCACCTTTCCAAGGTGACTTCCCTGAGTCAGTGCTAGATCTGTCTTCAGGAGGCAGCCAGTCACTTGTCACCATCACATGTGCCTCATGTTTCTGGGGAGGTTCTGGGGAGCTGACACTGCGAGAGACCTCAACTTCCCCATCTCTGACTAAGAGTGAAAACCCACAAAACTTCACTGCATTGCTGGGCTTGTCTCCTTGAACTGGAGGGGCTCACAAAAATGCTAGGCAGTCCTAAGCATGGCTTTTTAAAGGGTATAAAATCATGGCTTAAAATCAGGAAATAGCAAGTGAGGTCACTCATAGGGATGGAGAGTTGGGAGTTTGTGCTCACTGAGTGCAGAAGTCTGTTACCAAGGGATGGAGTTTTGAAACCAGTGCTTCAAGTATCCTGCATGTGACAGTTGCCTTAATGATGTCCTCTTGCAAGGGGGATTAGAACAGTGTCATTGAACTCAGCCATGGGGAGATCTGGGTGAGCTGTGGTGTGCAGTGGTTTGAGACTGAAATTCCAACAGCACCAGTGTAGACTTCACCACCAGCAGGAAAGTGAGGTTGCACAGCTTGGTGGATGACGTGGGAGTTGCCATCAAGAATGAATTCTGCAGCTAACTGCAGTAATGTAAGGAGGACTGGGGGGCAAAAACCCCGAAACACTCAATAGAGGTATCAGAAAGCCTTTCATTTTCCTTTGGGTGCTTACAGAGAACCAAATTCCTCCTTCTGAACCCACTGGCTACTTAAAAACATTTTATTGGAAGAAAAATCATACTTTTGTAAAGACTCTGAATTTTAAGAGAAATTTTTATAGCTTTTTTAGGGGGTTAAACACAGCAAGGCCTCAGAGTTTCTCCTTTAGCTGAATGTCTCTGGTACATACAGCCTGCAGGTAAAAGTCAGTCCTTTAAAAGCCATTAGTTAATAGTAATTCAACCATTGTGGACGAAGGAGGATGGGAATGCAGCCTGTTCTGGTTCCCAAATGCCTCTAAAATGATTTCCTCTAAGGAAAGCTTTAATTTTCCCAGTCTTGAGGAGATGTGCTCCGACTCTCCATCCCCAAACCACACACATCACCCAGGAGAGGAGTGGTCTCACTTGTTTTACCATCAGCCCGGTTCCCTGGGGCTCTGCTGGGTTGTACATCTGGGATTAATCCAACTGAAACGGATTAACAGTGTAAACCCAGGCTGACAGTGGGCTCTGGGTTTTCAAAATGAGATTTAAGCCTAAACCTTACGTCAGGAGGCTGCTCAGTCCTGCTTTCTGTGTGTACCTCTGCAAGTCTGACTCATGGCAGTATTTCCCCTTGTCTTTTCTCAGAACAGATATGTCAGACCCGCTGGAGGGCACCGACTGGAGCTTGGAAGGGCTGCAGCTGCTGCTGAGGAGCCAGCAGTACAGCCTGGAGCCCACTAGCCTCTTGGATGTGAGTGTTGGACCCTTCGCCAGCACGACTGTGGGATGGTCACGGGGTTGTGAAGGTCACAGGGTACCTCTGGGCTGTAAATCAGTCAGACTGTGGTGCCACTTCATCTGTCACATGCTGCCAGTAGTCACAGCTCTGTTTTGACCTGCTCATAGATCAAATGTACTTCAGGATTTGAGAATGGATTCAGGATTCAGGCAGGATTTCAGACTTTAAATGATGTTTTTTTACATTTCTTCTGAAAATATACATATTTGAACATCTAAGCACAAAACAGTGCATTTGGTAAAGACATCCTCATGTTACTTGAACAGATTTATGTAAAATAGGTTTAATACAACTCTCTAGTTTGGTAATTGCTTTGGTGGGTTAGTTTATTTTCTACATATTCTGCATTTTAGATACTCCTAGACTGTGTTTAGCTCTACTACCTTCCCCTTTTCCTCACATTCTGGGAAGTGTAGCTGATGTCAGCTTCTCTCTCTGCTGAGATCTTTGTCTGTCTGCAGTTCTCAGGTCGCTTCTCTAGAAATGAATAGTGGCTTTTTCTTAGGTACCTATGCAGAAATATGAAGGTTTGTTCCTTTCTCTCTTTCACTCTCTCACTCCTTGTACACACAGTAAGTCTGTGAAAGGTTTTTGCCAAGAATCAAATAACTCTGTACGTAACAAAAGAACCTATATGGCAGAGAGACGCTCCCTGGAGGAGGTGCTTCAGATAGGGGCAGATGGGAAGCTTGCATTGGATAAACAGGAATGAAAAATCATTTAAAAAATCTTACTCTCTTAAAGCCTGTTCCTGAGTGTCTGTGATTGATTTTAACTTTACAGAAAGCTTTTCTAATGGCCTGCTCCATCGCTGGCTCTGTCGGTTTCTGTTTCTTATTTCTCCTTAGGAGGTGTTTTCCTGTTACTGACACACTTTTCTCACTCTGTGCAGCTCAACATCGCAAGAGTGAGAATGAATCATAAAACTGTTCCCTAGATCAACAGCTCCTTTTCCCAGATTGCTCAGGCTTCTCAAGAAATTGCCATTGAAGCACTGATGCAGCAATCATCTGCCCTCTGATGCTGTGTTTGGGAATGCTTTTAAAAACCCATAGGAGTCTGTAAGTGTCCTAGGACCCAAGAGCAGCAAAACAGAGCTCTGGCTGCACGTGTGGTGACGCAAACTGCCCTGGTTTATGAAATGACTGTGGCACCGGGTATCTGCATTGCCTGTCCACTGACAGGCAGCAAGACTTGCAGCTGAGCCCTCGCTCAGCCTTTGCGGGTAGCTCCAGGGAATGTGTCAGAGCAGCTGAGGCACAGGCAGAAGCTGCTTGGTGGCATCTCACCCAGCAGGGCTGCAGCCTCCAACAAACAGCCCAGGCAGCCACCTGAGGATACGACTGTCTCCAACCATTACACCTTCCAGAGCACAAATTGTCTTTTTCTCCCACCAGGTCTTTAATCCCAATTTATCTCTGAGTGAGTGGAATTTGACTGAAATGGAAGCCAGTCTGTCCCCGGTAAGCGACCTGCATTTCTGAGATATAATAATAATAATAATAAATAATAATGATGTAATTAAGAAGTGGAGCTTGTACATGACTGAAGAATGTGTAGTTTATTTTATAGCCAGAGGGGAGAGTGTTGTAAAGCACAGCAAGTACCCATCTCCTGCGGCCAGGCTGAGAGTGCTCTCTTATACTCTTGACCTCTCTCTCTTTGCCACTCAGCCAGAGCTTCTTTAGAGACGTGTTGGTGTCCTGGAGGCTTTAATTGAAACTGGCTGCACGAAACTTTCTCTCAGTGTGAATGTCACGTCCTGCTAATACCGTAGATTCATGAAGTGTCTTTGTGCCAAAGCTCTGTATAAAATGTGCCTTTATACAGTGCAGCCATCCCTGTACATTTCAGGAGCAGTAAAACCACGTGCCATTAGAATAGAGGTTCATGCACACCCTGACAGAAGAAACAAGGAGAAATTGTTTGGCAGTTTTTGTTTGGAATTAACGTTGACACAGACATTTCTGAAGTGCACAGGGTGAATTAATAAACAGTGAAGGAAATGCGTGCTGGGTTCTTTTTTCCTGCTTGATGGAGAGTAAATTTCCTGAGCCCTCACTGCCTGTCGGGTCAGATAAAGACTTGGATAGTTCTGCCATCTCTACACAAGCAAAGTGTAATCTGTTCTAATGAAGTGTGAAAGGTCTCTAAGCTGTCTTCATGAGATCACTATCTTTTTTAGCTTTTGATTCAATAAGTTTGAATTCACTAGGTAATTCCACTTGCTGAGTGTTAGGAAGGAGAGTCTCTGAAGAGGTAGATAATATTAGCAAGTCCTGGCAGCAAGGGGTGGTCTCTTTTAAAATGGATTGCCTGAGAGAAAAGGCCAAGAGGGAGGCTGCAATCTTCAGGAGCTCAGTCCTGAACTCCATGGAATTTCCCAGCATCTAGTGCAGCCTACAGAATCACACAGAACCACAGAATGCTGGGGATTGGAAGGGACCTCGAAAGATCATCCAGTCCAATCCCCCTGCCGGAGCAGGAACCTAAATGAGATCACACAGGAAGGTGTCCAGGCAGGTTTTGAATGTCTCCAGAGAAGGAGACTCCACAACCTCCCTGGGAAGCCTGTTCCAGTGCTCTGTCACCCTCACTGTAAAGAAGTTTCTTCTCAAGTTTAAGTGGAACCTCCTGTGGTCCAGCTCACACCCATTCCCCCTTGTAGGCTTACTCATCCTATGGAGAACAGAGAAGCCTGGAAGAAATACCTGCAGCAACTCCACGCCATGGAGCACTGTGCAAGCAAAAGCTAGTGTTAATTTAAAGACAGTCATAGGCAAATGGAAAGAAAATTCCTTTCATATTTGTTGCTGGCTGCAGAGGACTGTGGGTTTGCTCTGCACGGCAGCTGGGCAGGGACATGCAGAGTGACACTGGACTGGCCTCTTCCCATGACATGAACTTCCCACCATTTTAGTTGGTGCTAATAGGGGTTACATCTCCCTTAGACCTCTCCTTCAGGCACTGCTGCCCTTGAGCACACGCTTTTGGCTGTGGTAACAGAGTGTAGGGGAGGCTGGGCGGAGAGGCCGGGCAGGGAGGATAGCTTGCATACTGCTGGGTGTTGTGCAGCATTGATGAAGCACTGATTTTTCAGAAATGGCCTAGTTCTAACGAGCTCCCCTGTCTTTGTATAATTGTACATTGTAGTTTATATTTTTACATCAAGATGCAGCGACTCACAGTGGATCTGGAGAAGAATGCAACTGAGCTGTCCTCAAAAGTGTTCAACCCACCGTTTGACAGTGCCTGCCCAGGTAGGAGCACTCACAGCTCTTGCAGACTCGGGAATGGGGATGTAATTAAGGTGTGAAATGTGTCAGCAGGTCGGTCCAACGTCCAGCACTGACCATTTGCCACTTTGAGGAAACAAAACACGTTTGTTATTTTACTTTCAGCATTGTCAGTCAGCAATGTTTCCACAACCACTGCTGAGCTAGTTACCGAGCAATGGGAAATGCACGGGGGATAAACTGAGGTTTAATTGTAATGGAACTGCCTCTGCTCCTGCTTGGGTCTACATCTTATCTGTCAGCTCTCCACTGTTTTCTCTGCCTGTTCATCACCACTGAAGAGCAATGTGGTGATCTAAGTGGGTAGGAGTGGTAACAGCTGTACAGGTCCTGCGTTTCTTCTGGCTCCTGCTGCAGAGGAGGTGGCCCAGTAGCCTCCAGCAGCCAGAGGCAAAGGTTATGTCTCAGTTTCTCCAGACCTCAAGGGAGCTGTCCAGCTGATCTTCTCCCCCTCACTAACTCTGATAAAGTGTGTCTCTGACCTTAGATATGAATCTAGAACTGTTTTCCTCATCTTGGAATAGTGATATATTATTATTTTCATGTGTATTCAGCTGGACTAGACCTCAAAGAGAAGCTTTTGTGAGCCTTAGATTGGTGCTGCAGCCACCTGACCCCACCACAGAGTTTTGATCTGTTGTGTGTAGTTCAAGGACTTTCAATCTCCATCTTAAGCTCAGTATCTTGCATGAGCATCAAAGGCATTGAAAGCCCAGCTACGCTGGAGAGAATCCTTCTGCAGGCTGGGGCTGAACTGCACAAGAGGAGCATCCCCTGTTTGCAAAGCCTTTCTGGTCCATGATGTGGTGTGATGCTCGAATAATGGGCAGTTGGCAGATGTCTCCTTCTACAGAGATGAGGAAAAACAGACAGTTGTTGAGTGAAGGGGAAGAGCAGCTGCTCTTATCCACTTCTCAGTGTCTCCAACCATTTGGTCTTCCCTCTTTTGCTTCTTGTGAGGCATCTCAGCATTCAGGTGGAACCTGGCTAGGCAACCTGCAGAGATTCTCATCCATTTTAATGAGCTTTTGAGTGAGTCCAAGTTTGACTCAAGTGTACGTAAAGTCTGGTAACTTGCCTTCCAGAAACTGAGTTTTCTGTTGTCTGTTTGCATTCCTAGGGAAAATTCTTGAAAGCTCCCAGCAGTTCCTCGTTGATCGTCAGTCCCTCTTTGGAAATGACCTCATCAGCTTGCCTGAAAGTTCATCACTTTATGTTCCATCTGAAAATATGGCTTCCTACCTGTCCTCTGTGGGTGTCCAAGGGGATATCCCGTTAAACCTGAGCTCTTCACCTGACAACAACCAGTGATTTAGCTTCCAAGAAACATCATCTCCCTCCCACCCATCCAAGCGTCCACAGGTTTGAATGTAACGAAACAGAAGTGACTCAGAAACCCACAAGAGAGTTTCTTTTTTGTGCCTTTTCTTTTTGAGTAGATGGAAATGGTCAGTAGCTGTTGCATGACCCTCCCTGCACCTGAATTTCAGTGTTTGGCCAGGGTAACAAATTTAAAACCAAATACTGCCTCTGGTGCTTGCTCCTATGGGGAGTGAGAACTTGGCAAGATTATGTTTGTTTTTCTTAAAAATGCTTTTAGAAATTTCAAATCTTCTAATGACATTTAAGTGAAGAGGAGCTTGAAAGTACCTCAGGGACTTCATAAAATCAAGTGATCCAGACTAGTGTCTGCAACAGCAAACTGTTGGATTCTGCTGGGGCAGCACAGATTAGCTAAGATGCCTGACCCTTCTGGATGCTGTTTTTAAATAGGAAAATAGTTCTATATGCCAGTCCAATGCTCTAAAAATACTATTTTATCCATTTCTTGGTTTTTATGGGATGTACTTCTGCCTCTCCCTTATATCCTCCTAGGGAGAGTAGGAAAATGAAGGTCTCTTGGGATGTGCAGAAGATCATTTTCTGAGTGACCACTCCATGAATGTGTCTCTGGCTCCTAGGGGAGCTACAGACTATCACAGACGCCAAAACATCCCATGCTGAGTTGAGAGGGTTTGTTGTCTGGGATTATTTTTTTGGCCCCAAATTGATTTTGTCTGACATAAAGGCAGGGCACCCCATACTTAAAAACAAAGAAGAAAGAAAAAAAGACAGACTTTTCTGCACACACAATTTTCCACGTGCAGAGAGGACTGAGGGAGCGCGCTCTGGGTTTTGGTGCTGGCTGAGTATTCCATGTCCAGTCCAATGATTTTTTTCCCTCGGCCTTGACCTGTTCTATTTGCCCTGAAGACCTTCCTGTTGGTTTATTGATGTGTAAAATCTGATGAACCAGTTTAATTGATCAGATTCCCTTTGCAGAAGTTCTCTCAGCTGCTCAGTGTAGGAGAGAGGCAGAAGGGTTAGTCTACCCTGTCCCACTAACTTTTCTTCTGTCCTTTGTCCATCTGAGACCAGCCTCCAAAGGCTGAATTAATCTTCCTCTTCCATGTGGTTTCTGACAATGGAGTTTCTCAACAAAGCAGAGCTTTGTTTTTTATGCTGTAGTTCTAAGGAGAATGTATTCTTTATCTCAGTATTCTCTACCCAAGTTGCTTTTCCTTAGGAAAGCCACCCAAATGCAGTAAGACAGACCCAGGAAATTCAACTAACTCAGGCCTCCTGAGGGCTTAGACAGGGAGGTGGAAGCCGTGCTGGTATCCTTTGAAGAGATGCTCTGCCCACTTCCATTGCCATGACGATTCTTGGTTCTAAACCATATTTCTGAGCATCTTGAATGGTCAAGCAGCATCCACCCCAACATGTAGTCAATCAGTCAGATGAGTGCAGGCTCAAATTCTTCTTCATAAGGTGAGCATATTAGAGATGGACCTTCCTGTCACAGCCCTTTCCTCCATCCATTTATCAGTTTGTGAACAGATGTGTTAGTTCAGAAACATTCACTTTGGAGCCCGTTTTTCCCCAGCTAACGACGGTGTGCTGGGAGCTCTGTCACCGCCTCGGTGGTGCAGTCTTTGCAGAAGCCAGGTTGTGAGAGCTTCTGAATTAATTCCAGCCACTGTTTTTGTGTTCAGGACTAAGGGAAAATTCTGGCAGCCCCCACTGGCCTGGTATTTAGATGATGTGCTTGAGCGTATCAAGGACAAGGTTTTCCTTTTTGACAGATTTGTGCTTAGAAAGTTCGGCTGGATCAGCCCATTTCCCACTGTGTTTTGTCGTTCCCAGCGATGGAGAGTTGTTGAGCCACACTCTGTTTACTGCTTTTCTCATAGGTAGCTGAAACTGTCTGGTGCCTCAAAGGCCCTGACAGAGCACGTTTATCCCCGTTCAAGATTTACATCCTTCTCTGAACCTTCACACGCTAGATTGCCTTCATGTCAACACTGAATGTATTGATCCCATAAGCTATTTAAGCACAGGCTTAACTTCAAGCCCCTGCATAGTTTTCCCATATTTTTATGAAGCCTATCACATGCTTGAGGTTAGACAATTCCCTTCAGTGTCCCGCTGGATTGTCTAATCAGGGTTGAGAAATGAACCATCTTAGGAGAGCTACTTGCAAGTAGGCAAAGGTGCAAGTCAGCCAGCGAGGTGCCTGGCACCACCTCAGGCTGCGGGGTTTTGTCTGGCATCGAGCCGCAGACCGTGCTCGCTCTGAGCAGCCACTCGGGATGGTTCTTGGGTTTTTCTTTAGGCTTTTTGCTCGACTATAAACATGGGGTTGGAGCTTGATGGTGAGAGGGGAACCTCCAGGAACAGTATTCGAGAGCCACTCCTGTGAAGAAGCAAGCTTGTGTTCCTTGGCTTTTTATATTGTTAATTTTACTTGAAGGTGATGTGCTGAGACTGCGTTTTTGCACTATGCTGTACATTTGTAAAGTTTTACAGAAAACACTAATTAAATATGTTTCCTTTTTCTCATTTAGTCTCACTCTGTCATTTCTCTCACTACTTTCGCCTACCTCCCCCTACCCCCCCCCCTTACTCCTTTCCTTCTTCCCAGATCCTCACTGATAAGTGAAAATAGCTTCCAGGAATTCAGGAGATTCACCTGTGAGATAATGCAGGGCCCACTTATGGACTGTTATCATCTCTGTGAAATAACAGGAGCTGGAAAGATCTACCCTGTAAAATGTGGCAAGGAAAAAAAAGACAGCTCAGAGAGCGGCTGAGTTCTTCAAACTAAAATGCCAGTCAGGGAGGAGGGATCAGGTAAAGTCAGGATCAGAGCAACACAGAGTTCTTGAAATTCAATTTTTTATCCTTTTTGTCTTGCTTTCAGTGATAACAGAGCTCAAATGTCGCTCTTGGAAGTGCTTCTAAAAATCTTTTGTTTCTAAACATTTTTTCTTTTTGAAGTGTGATGTGATAATATGGTCCCTCCTGCTTATTTCTTCTTAGTGTAATAAGGGGGTACCAGGACAGGCACTAATTAACAGCACAAAAAATGCACAACCCGAAGCTCTCCAAGTAGTTCTTATCCAGCTTTCTGTCACAAAAGGGAGGCAGATAATTTTTAGGTCCAAGCTCACAAATGTTGTCGGATGTATTTGCATCTTTCTAAAGAGCAGCTTCTGTGAAGATGTTTTCAGACAGGCCCTTGCTCCTCCTCCTGCCCTGTCCTGGAGGCCAAGGACTTTATCAGCGTGTTTTTACTCATGGGAAGTGGAAAATGGCTGAAGATTAAAGGAATCGTGTTGTCTTCCCCGAGATTATTATTTTGCATGATGGTCGGGACCAGTTCTCTCCCCACCAGACAGCACCTCAGCCCAGCGAATTGGAAAGAAATCTTTTCAACAAGGCCATTGTCATTTTTTTCTTTTCAATGTGCACATCTACAAGGCCTGTTCAATTTTATATATTACAAATGATGAGAGATTTATAGAAATATGAAAAAAGACATCCACCTAAACTTGGGGATGATTAATAAAGTGAGGTCACCTAAAGCCCAGCTCCTACTCCTGATGTTGTGATCATTGATTATACCATAAAAGCAACGTCAGCCCTCGAAGGTGAAGCCAACGCTTTTGTGTTGCACTTGAAGAGCGCACAGTTATTTTCAGAGTGACTGCCACAGCGCTGGGGAAATGAGAGCTGTTAATGCCTCAGCAGAATTGGCCAAGACTTCTCCATTTCCACAACTCTTTTTTTTTTTGGAGTTGCAGAAGAAGCGCTGCTCTCCAGCAATCTCCACTTCCCTGAATTTTATTCTCTATCTCAGAAGGGGAAGAAGGCAAAAAAAAAGACAGGTAGAAGAGAGAACCCAGCTGAGGCATCGCTGCTGTTACCTTCTGTTTCACTTTGGTTGAAGTCACTTTTTCACTGCTGTGATGTAAGAGAGAAGCTGATGAAAGAAGAATTCCTCTGGTCGGGATTTTACACCAAACCTGTCTTTCTGCCGCTGCTGACTAGCTCGTTACTTTTCTGTTAGATTCAAAATCCAGATCCTGAGACATGAAAAATCAGGAAAAATGATGAAAATGGCAAATCTAAGCATATCCTTCAGCACAGACTGCGCTAAAAGGTAAAAGTGGATTTTTCCATGTATGGATGCTATTTCTGCATCTGTTTTGGAATGAACAATCATAATGCCTCTGAATATTAGATCTGTAAATTATCCTGTTAAGAAGCAACCTCCATTTGTCGTTGAAGTCCCACTGGTATGACTGTGCTGGTAAGGAGCTGACACCAGTTAAACTATATGTGGTTACAAGCAAAATCTTTATTTGGCTCAAACAGCAGAAATGGTACATTACGCACTGAAACTATATATGTAATGAAATCCTAAAACAGAAACATTTCTAGAAGGATGCAAGGGGAAAAAATGATGTAAGAGAGTGGAATTGAACCTTAAATGTAGTGTCCCCACTTTCAAAGGCAGCCAAGACTGCCAGCTGCCCTGGAGAGCCTGGAGCCGGGGGATCTCCAGCAGCTTTGGCAGTGGGAACACAAGGCACTTGCACCCGGCAGTTACGGGGGATTATGAGCTTTTTTCACACTGACACAACCAAAGTTTTGCTCAGAGGCTGCAGCAGCCTCTGACCGATGGAAACACAAAGTCCTCCTGTTGCAGGTGGTGGGTTTTCTATCACAGTCAGTGCTCTGTCAGTTTTAACTAACGGTGCCATTGCTGAGCTTGGCAGTTTGAGAACAACCACGTGCAGTCAGCCAGGCACTGTGCTCCAGATTTTATGTGGGGTTTTTTTTCAGAGTGATTAATCTAATCCACTCTCACTGTCCTTGTCTTGTGCTTGGTGAGGACATCCTTCACCCTCAGCCAGGCACTCTCCTTCTCCAGCGCTGCCATTCCCTGCTGAAAGGCAAATGAAACTTACTGGTGGTCTTTAATATTGGAAAAAGAAATGTAGAGCCTAATTTTTTTAAAAACCATTTATATAAAACTCACATAAACAACTGTGTAGAAAAAGGAAACATGAAATTTTAATTCCTGATGTATTAGGATAAATTAAAGGAAGGGGTGATTGTTAACTAACAGTAGACTGAAAATTTTTTCAACAAGAGCTGGACAAATCCTTACTTCTAGTGTGTATGTGCCACCCACTTTTTTCTCTGTCATTAATGATGTCCCTGTAATCTTACCAGGACAAGTAATTGTAATCTTACCATCCTCTTCCAATGGGCTCGGGTCACCTGGTTGGTTGCAGGCCGGTGACAACAGTAGATTGTCCTTGGGCTCAGTGACAATCTCTTGTATCAAGGGTTTCGAGGGGATTGCTTGTTTATCTTTGATCTCCAGGGATCTTTCTGAAGGAGCAGGCTCTGCAAAGAAGCTTTCAACAAGGGATCTCAAGTGCTCCTTTTCATGCTCTTTGTGTGTCTTACACACATTGGAAAAAATTGCTGCTGGAACTTCTTCTCCTACTGAATTCTCAAACATGCTTTTATTGTTTTCCTCTAATGCAGAATCACTGTCATTTTTAATTTCAGAAATTATTTCAATCTTTGGGTGATATTCC